>NC_091387.1:11645317-11926378 GCF_038502225.1 Cherax quadricarinatus
TGTCAGCTTAGTGGTAGACATTTGGTTCACAGCCTGTCAGCTTAGTGGTAAATATTTGGTTCACAGCCTGTCAGCTTAGTGGTAAATATTTGGTTCACAGCCTGTCAGCTTAGTGGTAGACATTTGGTTCACAGCCTGTCAGCTTAGTGGTAGACATTTGGTTCACAGCGGTAGACATTTGGTTCACAGCCTGTCAGCTTAGCGGTAGACATTTGGTTCACAGCCTGTCAGCTTAGCGGTAGACATTTGGTTCACAGCCTGTTAGTTCAGTGTGATAAATGGCTTAAAACCGACAAGCTGAAGATTGAGACACTTATGTAACGTCTTTAATGAAAAAAACGTTTCGCCACACAGTGGCTTCATCAATCCAATACAGAGCAGAAAGGTGTAAGGAGAGGAGGAGTTTGAGGTAATCAGTCCCTCAGCTTGGAATCGATTTGCTCCGTCCATCTTGTAGAAAGTACAGCATATGGTCGGAGAAGTGGCTTATATATAGTAGTCAGGTGAATGGAAGCAGGAGGAGGCGGGATCACAGTGGAAGCAGGAGGAGGCGGGATCACAATGGAAGCAGGAGGAGGCGGGATCACAATGGAAGCAGGAGGAGGCGGGATCACAATGGAAGCAGGAGGAGGCGGGATAACAGTGGAAGCAGGAGGAGGCGGGATCACAGTGGAAGCAGGAGGAGGCGGGATCACAGTGGAAGCAGGAGGCGGCGGGATAACAGTGGAAGCAGGAGGAGGCGGGATCACAGTGGAAGCAGGAGGAGGCGGGATCACAATGGAAGCAGGAGGAGGCGGGATCACAGTGGAAGCAGGAGGAGGCGGGATCACAGTGGAAGCAGGAGGCGGCGGGATAACAGTGGAAGCAGGAGGAGGCGGGATCACAGTGGAAGCAGGAGGAGGCGGGATCACAATGGAAGCAGGAGGAGGCGGGATCACAGTGGAAGCAGGAGGCGGCGGGATAACAGTGGAAGCAGGAGGAGGCGGGATCACAGTGGAAGCAGGAGGAGGCGGGATCACAATGGAAGCAGGAGAAGGCGGGATCACAGTGGAAGCAGGAGGAGGCGGGATCACAGTGGAAGCAGGAGGAGGCGGGATCACAGTGGAAGCAGGAGGAGGCGGGATCACAATGGAAGCAGGAGGAGGCGGGATCACAATGGAAGCAGGAGGAGGCGGGATCACAATGGAAGCAGGAGGAGGCGGGATCACAATGGAAGCAGGATGAGGTGGGATCACAATGGAAGCAGGAGGAGGCGAGATCACAATGGAAGCAGGATGAGGCGAGATCACAATGGAAGCAGGATGAGGCGGGATCACAATGGAAGCAGGATGAGGCGGGATCACAATGGAAGCAGGAGGAGGCGGGATCACAATGGAAGCAGGAGGAGGCGGGATCACAATGGAAGCAGGAGGAGGCGGGATCACAATGGAAGCAGGAGGAGGCGGGATCACAGTGGAAGCAGGAGGAGGCGGGATCACAATGGAAGCAGGATGAGGCGGGATCACAATGGAAGCAGGATGAGGCGGGATCACAATGGAAGCAGGATGAGGCGGGATCACAATGGAAGCAGGAGGAGGCGGGATCACAATGGAAGCAGAAGGAGGCGGGATCACAATGGAAGCAGGAGGAGGCGGGATCACAATGGAAGCAGGAGGAGGCGGGATCACAATGGAAGCAGAAGGAGGCGGGATCACCATGGAAGCAGGAGGAGGCGGGATCACAATGGAAGCAGGAGGAGGCGAGATCACAATGGAAGCAGGAGGAGGCGGGATCACAGTGGTACCATCCACTAGTGTAAGTAGATCTTCGTCCAAAGGTTGGACAAGTGTTGAAGAATTCCTTGTATCAAGATCCCATGATGTTGCAGTGTCTGACAGATGTGATATCGCATGTGATATCAGTGGAATCACATATGGTTCGCAGCCTAGGTCATTACTCTAGCAGCTCAGTGGTAAAGACACATAATCTTGTAGCTCAGGTGCACAACCTTCGGGACATAACGAAAGGACTCAAGTGCAATCCTTAGCAAGAAAAGATTATAGGCATCTGCTTACACCTATTTCTGCTGATCATCTAGCAGCAGATAGGCACCTGGGTGTTAGTCATCTTTTGTGCATACTGGAGAACTGGAAAATAAATCAACAGCAGTGGACTTTGTACATACTGACGCACTCTGCAGAGAACTGTCTACTTCTACTATGATTCAAGACCATCGTCTGTTAAACCAGACAACAATAAAGAAAAAATTAGTAAATTTAAGCTTATGAAGTTATTTTTTGGCATGCTGAAGTTGATCTGAATTCAGAATGAACCCATGATGTTGGATACTGTCAACAAGAGTGGCTCTTTGGCTCTATGTTACATGAATATATTTGATGCACCTCAGAGGAAAGTCTTGCGGCTGTCTGCTTACCTTCTTGAGCATAAATCCTGCCATCATGTCTGCTTGACAGGGAGACTCAGAGAACATTACTTCTGCTCTGACCATATCAACGTTCAGACATATTTACAAAATTTTGCTTAAATTACATGTCTGTGCCACTTACACATATCTATATTTGCCGTAGATTTATTTCCTCTATATTAAATTTCTATTTCTGATTAACATGAATAGACGAGAATGACTTGTTACTTATGACACTGAACGTGATAATATTTCGTTTGGATTTTTAACCCTGGAGGGTCAGCCACCCAGGAAACCCAAGAAAGTTAGTGCGTCATCTAAGACTGTCTTATTTCCATTGTGTTCCTCAATCTTGTCCCTCAGGATGCAACCCACACCAGTCGACTAACACCCAGGTACCTATCTGCTGCTAGGTGAACAGGACAACAGGTGTAAGGAAACGCATCAAAATGTTTCTACCCCACCGGAAATCGAACCCGGGCACACCGTATGTGAAGCGAGAGCTTTACCAGCTGGGCCAATGGTGTTGCGAGAACCAAACATATGTGGGTACCTAAAAGTGACCATTTTTAGAAAGACACCATTTTTAGAAAGACACCATTTTTAGAAAGACACCATTTTTAGAAAGACACCATTTTTAGAAAGACACCATTTTTAGAAAGACACCATTTTTAGAAAGACACCATTTTTAGAAAGACACCATTTTTAGAAAGACACCATTTTTAGAAAGACACCATTTTCAGGAAGACACCATTTTCAGAAAGACACCATTTTCAGAAAGACACTATTTTCAGAAAGACACCATTTTCAGGAAGACACCATTTTCAGAAAGACACTATTTTCAGAAAGACACTATTTTCAGAAAGACACCATTTTCAGAAAGACACCATTTTTCAGAAAGACACCATTTTCAGAAAGACACCATTTTCAGAAAGACACCATTTTCAGAAAGACACCATTTTCAGAAAGACACCATTTTCAGAAAGACACCATTTTCAGAAAGACACCATTTTTCAGAAAGACATCAACTTGGTTACACAAAACACTGGTGCTCCCAGTGTTTGTGGTATAATCTTAACAATGCTAACCGCTACAAGACCATATTCCAGGAAAATTCAGCATACAGCATATGCCACTCAAAAGTTATTTCTTGACCCATTAAGTATAAAGTTGGGCCTAATGAAAAAACTTTTAAAGGTGCAGGATTTTTTACCATAATGAAAAATTCTGAGGGGGTTTTAACTAGCGAAAAATTGAGGCCGGAGTATTAGGCTAGAAATACGTGAACTATCCTCTTCAGCCTTCGTATCAGGACTGACCCAACTGGAGCTGACTGCATGGGTATCCTTCAAGCAGGTTATCTAGATCGTCCAAGGAAGGCACAGCAGACATGCTGTGTTAGTGAATACCATGATAGAAGTCTAGATCGTCCAAGGAAGGCACAGCAGACATGCTGTGTTAGTGAATACCATGATAGATGTCTAGATCGTCCAAGGAAGGCACAGCAGACATGCTGTGTTAGTGAATACCATGATAGATGTCTAGATCGTCCAAGGAAGGCACAGCAGACATGCTGTGTTAGTGAATACCATGATAGAAGTCTAGATCGTCCAAGGAAGGCACAGCAGACATGCTGTGTTAGTGAATACCATGATAGACGTCTAGATCGTCCAAGGAAGGCACAGCAGACATGCTGTGTTAGTGAATACCATGATAGACGTCTAGATCGTCCAAGGAAGGCACAGCAGACATGCTGTGTTAGTGAATACCATGATAGAAGTCTAGATCGTCCAAGGAAGGCACAGCAGACATGCTGTGTTAGTGAATACCATGATAGACGTCTAGATCGTCCAAGGAAGGCACAGTGTTAGTGAATACTATGACAGAAGTCTATAGATCACTTGGCTGTCGTATGTCTCCGAAAATACACTCTCTTCATTTACACCTGGACTTGTTTCCATCCAGTCTTGGTGAAGACGGTGAGGAAAATGAATTTTTTCACCAGGATATCAGTACAATGGTGATTACGCTGTAAGAGGTGTTACAATCTCAACCTGATGGGGGACTATTACTGATTCCTTCAGAGAGACGCCATTGTCAGTCATAGTCAAAGCCAAATACTGAAAATATCGCAGTATTTTCAACTCCCATTGAGAATATATTTCTTTATGTCCTTGAAATAATCCTTAGTAGTTACTTTATGATAGAGAATAAGTTTTAAATGACTCATTAAGTTGTCTGAGTTATAAATTTTAAAGAAATATTAATAAACAATTATGGAAACTGTTTTCCAGGACCTTAAAATCATGACCTGGTACCTCAGCTTCGAATTTGGAATCATGTTAATATTATATAAAATCTCTTATATTTATATCTGTAACACACACAACATATATTTTTGTTGTCCAGTGTTTTCAAAGTATCTGAATCAAGGATAGAAAGTTAGAAGAGAGACTCCAACCTCTGGTCCCTCCTGCTACTGCCAGCACAAAAATAAGGAGAAAATAAGCCACATTATATTGCAAATATGACGTGAAATTTATACATGAGATGAAACTGCGTTGACGAAGAGGTCTGAAACTACCTCTGCTCCATAGTACTACTATCTTAAACTACTCACGTCACTATTACCACTTAGAATTGTATAATAGTGGTTCTGCTAATGACTATCACAACCCTCCATTTTTACCGTTATTACTAATATTGATAAATTTGACACATGTGCAACTCTTGGGTATCTTTATTGAGGAAACGTTTCGCCACACAGTGGCTTCATCAGTCCATACAAAGGAGAATCTTGAAGAACAGGAGGAGAATGAGGTAATCAGTCCCTCAACCTTGAGTCGATGTGGTCAGTCCATCAATCTTGAATAGAATACGGCATACGTGCTGAGAAGGAGCTTATAAACCGTTGGCAGGAGAGGTGCAGCAGTCATAGGTAGTGTAACATTTGTTCAATGTTGAAGTAGGTCGTGCCCAAGAATTAGGCAAGCGAAGAATTCCTAAGTATTATGATCCCAAGAAGTTGCAGTGTCTGACAGGTTTGTAGATGAATGTGTCTAATTTATCAACATGTCGGTTCTCTGAACCATTCATCTACAATACTAATATTGACTCATTATCAAATAGATTGTACTGATGCAGTTGCTGAACAAACATCATGAATCTATTGAATTCATATTGTTCCATCTATTGAACATATATGATGGTTCATGTGGGTTTGGTGAGAGTTTAGTGAAGTTATAATGAATAGTCGAGTTTGGTAGCAAGTGTCCTGGGCAATATCTCACTCCAGTCCTGGTTTGGTTTAGTAAGCTTTGCCAGGAAACAGGACAAGTGTTTCCTGACGCGGGTCTTAGTTACATAATGACCCACAGCTGGAGCTTCTGGTCATCTGACCGAGACCTTCCACTGGCTTACCAGTCCACCCGTTTAAAAATTATGGCTATATTTATAACCATTATCATGTATATCCCTTTTCACCATCCCTCTTCACCATATTTGTATTGTATTCACCATACCCTGATTTGTAGTGATCATGCAGGTTGTGTGAGCTCGGGCACTTCCTACCACAAGTGCACGATACATCTAGTTCAATCTTATACTTAAAAAAGTGTTGTATACTAGCTCCTGGATGGTAGTATTGCCTTCGTGCTTACGATTATACGTTTGGTTTACGTTTCTTACCTCGTTCGTTCATTGTTCAGTTTCTAGTTATGGAACCAACACATTTCCTTCCTTACACTACCACTGGCTTTAACACGTTTAATACCTAACACCACCACAGGCTCTGGTGGCCTGGTGGTTAACGCTCTCGCTTCACACGGTGAGGGCCTGGGTTCGATTCCCAGCCAGAGTAGAAACATTGGACGTGTTTCTTTCCACCTGTTGTCTATGTTCCCCATCAGTAAAATGGGTACCTGGGTGTTAGTCGACTGGTGTGGGTCGCATCCTGGGACACTGACCTAAGGAGGCCTGGTCACAGACCGGGCCGCAGGGGCGTTGACCCCCGGAACTCTCTCCAGATAAACTCCAGAAACCACTAATAACTTCAGCACATTTCCTACCTAACACCACCACTAATAACTTCAGCACATTTCCTACCTAACACCATCACTAATAACTTCAGCACATTTCCTACCTAACACCATCACTAATAACTTCAGCACATTTCCTACCTAACACCACCACTAATAACTTCAGCACATTTCCTACCTAACACCACCACTAATAACTTCAGCACATTTCCTACCTAACACCACCACTAATAACTTCAGCACATTTCCTAACACCACCACTAATAACTTCAGCACATTTCCTACCTAACACCACCACTAATAACTTCAGCACATTTCCTACCTAACACCACCACTAATAACTTCAACACATTTCCTACCTAACACCACCACTAATAACTTCAGCACATTTCCTACCTAACACCACCACTAATAACTTCAGCACATTTCCTACCTAACACCACCACTAATAACTTCAGCACATTTCCTACCTAACACCACCACTAATAACTTCAGCACATTTCCTACCTAACACCACCACTAATAACTTCAACACATTTCCTACCTAACACCACCACTAATAACTTCAACACATTTCCTACCTAACACCACCACTAATAACTTCAACACATTTCCTACCTAACACCACCACTAATAACTTCAACACATTTCGGTCCCATATAAAGCTGCAACCCAAAAGCTTTTCTTTATAATATATTAAGCGACATAACACGTTTCCATCCTTAAAATACTGTTGGGCTCCACCAAATTTCCTTCCGATAAATGCTTATGGGCCCCAAAAATGCTTATGGGCCCCAAAAATGCTTATGGGCCCCGAAAATGCTTATGGGCCCCAAAAATGCTTATGGGCCCCAAAAATGCTTATGGGCCTCAAAAATGCTTATGGGCCCCAAAAATGCTTATGGGCCCCAAAAATGTTTATGGGCCCCAAAAATGCTTATGGGCCCCAAAAATGCTTTTGGGCCCGAAAAATGCTTATGGGCCCCAAAAGTGCTTATGGGCCCCAAAAATGCTTATGGGCCCCAAAAATGGCTGGTGGCCCCACACTGTTAATAATGGTAGTGACTCTACCATTGTTTACCTTCTATATAATGGTGATGGGACTCTCAGTTTTCCTCCATTATAATGGTGTTGACCAAGACACTTTTCCCTCCATATGATGGTGATGGCATCAATGTGTTTCCATCCTTATGATGGTGATGACATCAATGTGATTCCATCCTTATGATGCTGATGACATCAATGTGTTTCCATCCTTATGATGGTGACGACATCAATATGTTTCCTTCCTTATGATGGTGATGGCATCAATGTGTTTCCATTCTTATGATGGTGATGGCATCAATGTGTTTCCATCCTTATGATGGTGATGGCATCAATGTGTTTCCATCCTTATGATGGTGATGACATCAATGTGTTTCCATCCTTATGATGGTGATGACATCAATGTGTTTCCATCCTTATGATGGTGATGACATCAATGTGTTTCCATCCTTATGATGGTGATGACATCAATGTGATTCCATCCTTATGATGCTGATGACATCAATGTGTTTCCATCCTTATGATGATGACATCAATATGTTTCCTTCCTTATGATGGTGATGACATCAATGTGTTTCCTTCCTTATGATGGTGATGGCATCAATGTGTTTCCATCCTTATGATGGTGATGGCATCAATGTGTTTCCATCCTTATGATGGTGATGGCATCAATGTGTTTCCTTCCTTATAATGGTGATGGCATCAACGTGTTTCCATTCTTATTATGATGATGGCATCAATGTGTTTCCATCCTTATGATGGTGATGGCATCACTGTGTTTCCATCCTTATGATGCTGATGACATCAATGTGTTTCCATCCTTATGATGGTGATGGCATCAATGTGTTTCCATCCTTATGATGCTGATGACATCAATGTGTTTCCATCCTTATGATGGTGATGGCATCAATATGTTTCCTTCCTTATGATGCTGATGACATCAATGTGTTTCCATCCTTATGATGGTGATGGCATCAATATGTTTCCATTCTTATTATGGTGATGGCATCAATGTGTTTCCATTCTTATGATGGTGATGACATCAATGTGTTTCCATTCTTATGATGGTGATGACATCAATGCGTTTCCATCCTTATGATGGTGATGGCATCAATGCGTTTCCATCCTTATGATGGTGATGGCATCAATGTGTTTCCATCCTTATGATGGTGATGGCATCAATGTGTTTCCATCCTTATGATGGTGATGGCATCAATGTGTTTCCATCCTTATGATGGTGATGACATCAATGTGTTTCCATTCTTATGATGGTGATGGCATCAATGTGTTTCCTTCCTTATGATGGTGATGCCATCAATGCGTTTCCATCCTATGTGCAGATTGTTCTCGTTCTCAGTGGAATTTTTCTTGAGTCTATCTCTGTGATTCCTGTGATGATGGGGCAGAGGGACACAATTATCTGTTCTTGGGTAGTTGCACACTGTCTTGATGACTGATGTGGTTAACAATTTGCCGCGACTTTCAGGTTTGTAAGACAGACATTACCGAACAGGAGTAGGTTGCGCCAAGCCTTATTAATGGTGTCTCAGGCTTCGAAGTTGGTGGAACCTCCATTCACCTGCTTAAGAAGGTCTGTGAATTTCCCTGCCATTAGAGCTTTCATCTGCCTGTGAAGGCTGTGGGCTGCTCTCTGCTGGGACCGTATGCGATCCAGCACACCCATTGTGTGCCATTCTTGTTGAGTGCCCGAAACACTCCATACACTTGACATGTGCCTCTTTGTTAGATGCACTGTTTCCCTGGCTTTGTGACTGGCTAGCTGCATCATCTGCCATACCTCAATCTGTGTGGTAAGCTTGGGCTGAAGAGAGAATGGCACGTGTGGGTAGAGGCACATACCCTAGGTTGTTCATGGTGGGGGTGGAGAGGGGTGGAGTAGACATAGGCCTACATCTGGTTGGCGGTCTCAAGTCCTCGTGGAAGGCGGGGGACGGAGGAAGTGACGGTGGTGAGAAGAGTGATGAGGGTGAGGGAGTAGTGGAGAAGGGGTGATGACCTTGGGAGGCAGGCCTGGCAGAGTTGCCCACTCACTGCACTCCAAGACACCTTATTATAAACCATACCACGGGTGGGGATAGAACTCGCGGCAGAGAGCCTCAAAACTCCAGACCGTCGCGTTAGCCACTGGACCAGCTAGCCACAATAAGATTCGTCCAACTAGATATATTTCTACACCACAGGAAGGTTAGCATAGGCACCACCGTGGTATGGTTTGTTTGAATCGTGTCATTACGATTTCGCGAGTCATGTTGACGGCAGTGAAGGGACTTGATCTAGAGTTTATCACGGCCACGCTAGCTGGAGATTCGCCTGTAAAAACTTGCATTTGTGGTCACAGTGGTGCCTGTGCTAACCTTCCTATGGTGTAGAAATATACGTAGTTGGACGAATCTTATTGTGGCTAGCTGGTCCAGTGGCTAACGCGACTGCAGAAAATATTTTAATTTTCCGAAGCTATAGTGCCTAATAGGTGTTTAATGTGTCGATATGGGTCAAAAATGTATTTGAAAATGGAATAGAACCAAGAGTTCCCTCTGTGCCTGCGCGGATGTGCGGGGGAACAGGTCGACTCAGGGCATGGGGGAGCGGGAGTTTTATGAATGTAGTGAAGAGGCTGTGAAAACATGGGACCAGGAAATTGGTGTTCACGGAGGCCTAAGGATTAATGTAGGCCTCACTTCATAATAGGAAGTGTCATAACTGTTCCTGGTGAAGAGTGAGGGAACGTGATTTACGAGACCACCGTAATAAAGTGGTAATATGAGTGAATAATGGTAGGACCAGTGGTGACTGGTGCGTCGCCATGGAGTGTGTCCCGGGTTAAAATACTTGTGGTTTAATCATCACTCATTGGTCTCAGATGTGTATAATAATTAGGAGACATTAAACCGTATGGTGGGTTAAGAAGTAATCAGTGATAATAACACCAAGTTAAGAGAATGTGTGAAGTGAAATAAGTCGCCGTTCTCAGAGTGAGCATCTGTTTATCTCGTGTTCCTGTCTCGAGGATAGAGGAGTTTTTATGGAGTTATGACTTCTAAACCGGGACAAACCAACGGATACCTCGTCCTGCTGGAATAAGAACTGTCGGTGTAACAGGACATCGAAATGAGATGGTGAATGGAGGAAATAAGGAGCATCAGTCACCCACAGTTAAGTAACCTTTCTAGTTATAGCAGACTGATACTGGCCAGTTAGGTATGTTGTAATTGGATGGGTTATGGGTGATCCAGCTACATCAAGTGATCACCAGAGAATATCTGGTAAGTGGTGGGATTATGTACAAGTGTTTTTCCTTGATGGATATATCCATGTGTAACCCCCCCTTTCATTCTGTTAAACTATTATAATCTATACAGTCCACAATTAATTATTAGCGCCGTACTTGTGGGTGCTATCCAATTTATACTGGTCTCGGATAGATATGGATAAGATTGTGAGTGTCGAGGGTCCACCTGCAGTGACCAGGGGTGGGTAAGTTTTCTCACTTGTGTACACGGGGTGACTACAGTAAACAATATAGCTGTTGTCCCCCAATGAGATTACTCGTATGCATGTAATGCTGAGGTACGTAAAGGTAATCACCCTAGAAAATTTTCCATAGCGACGATCTGGAGCTTTGAGACTCTCTGACCGCGGGTTCTATCTGTCATCAAATTTCGTGAGTCAGATTATTGTACATGGAACGACACTATACACAGCCCCCACTATAAACACTGCTATACACTCTACACTATGCACACAAGGTAAACAAACACTGTTATCGAAATAGTTTGCACGGTGTATGTGCGCGTGTTTGGGGAAGGGGGGACACACCTTCAGTACTACCCCTCCTCCGTGTTGCCCACCTCCCCTCACTGCCCCCTCCAACCCTCAGATGACCGTTATATATCCTCCCTCCCTGCCCCTCACTTCATGTACACAACACTTTTCTTGATTCTAATGGAAGAAATGAAATGTAGGATCTTCTTTCCACTATAAAATGAGCTTCAGGTATTCACACACCAGCCTGATGATAATAATCTTGGTAGGTGCTCCTGATTGAAAAATATTATGCCAAAACCACAGAGAGGGATGCCCACAGCCTCTCTCTGCCAGAATTACCAAATATATATCGAATATGTGTTGAATATATGTCGTGCCAAATAGCTAAAACTTGCGAGTTTGGCTTACATAGCAACGCTCTTCTTGCCGAAAAGGCAAATGGAAATTTGTGTATGCAATAATTTCACAAAAATCATTTGAACCTAACGAAAAAAATATATTTCATTGTGTGTGTTTATTATTAAATTTTTTTTAAATTTACTTATATTTAGTTGGATTAGGCTAAATTAAATTGTGCTTGTTATAAGGAGTGCAACGGACAAGTAGTAGCAGCAGCAAGTGGCATTCTTGAGCTTTCCCAGTGCTCAGACCTCGGCCCAACGCTGGGGTGTGGCTGGAAAAGGATCCTGTAGTTCTTCCTGCCTTTGCACCTCCTGACATTGTCTGCTGCTATGCAGCAGCCACACCCTTCGAACCCAGTGTGGGTGGGGCTTGTGCCTAGCTTCTCCCTAAGAGCCCCATAGGGGCGGGGAATGGGGCTAGTCCTGGAGACAGCTGGTCCCAGAAGACAAGGAGGCACTTGTACCTCCTCCCATGGTAGACAATGGTCTAAGACACTCCCTCGTCAGGAAGCCAAGGCCGGGCCATGTCTTGGAAAAGGCCCACACCTGGCGATCATATTGGCGAACCTACTACAGTACAGCTTGTTAGGTAAGGTTCCTGAGGTACTTCTGGTACAAAATTTTTTAGAAAGCACTTAATTTTAAATGAGTACCTATTCGGCACGACATACGCGCACACACACACATTATATATATATATATATATATATATATATATATATATATATATATATATATATATATATATATATATATATATATATAAAAACTTGCGATTTTGGATTAAATAGCAATGTACTTCTTGCCGAATAGGGCAGTACCATTCCGTGACCTGCGTGCACTGCAGTGCTTCGTCGTTTCTGTGGATTATCACGGCTTCTTTTGCGTGCTAGAAACTTTAAACTGTGCCAGTGAACTTATAAAGTACATCCCTCCAGCACTTGGAACTAATCTAGCAAATAATAGAACACACTGAGCCCACAATAAAAAAAATACTGAATAAAAAGTGGGCAATAAGATAGCAGAGCAGTACTCCCAGAGTGAAACACTAGGCCTAGGGTGCCATGTGCCAAAAAAAAAAGAAATTGGAACAAATTTGTGAAAGGAAACATCAGAGAAGCCTTCATAGAAAACCTGACAGTATTCTATAACAGAGGCTCTGGTGGCCTGGTGGTTAACGCTCTCGCTTCACACGGTGAGGGCCTGGGTTCGATTCCCAGCCAGAGTAGAAACATTGGACGTGTTTCTTTCATCCTGTTGTCTATGTTCCCCATCAGTAAAATGGGTACCTGGGTGTTAGTCGACTGGTGTGGGTCGCATCCTGGGACACTGACCTAAGGAGGCCTGGTCACAGACCGGGCCGCGGGGGCGTTGACCCCCGGAACTCTCTCCAGATAAACTCTCCAGATGGGAATACAGAAATGAAAGTTGGTGGCCCGGAGGGAGACAGCAGCTCTATTGGGGAAATAGGTGTAGACAAGGACATGCGAAAACCAAAAGTTACAAACTAGCAATACCAATGGAAATAGTAAACATGGGGATGCCCTAAAGAATAATGAAGATAAATACCAGAAAATAATGGTGAAGGCACCGCTGTTAGAACAAATGCTGAAGATAGACAGAAAAAAATGCACCAGTAAGGAATGCGGTCACGAAAAACAAAGGCAAACAGAAATCAGACCAATGTAAATTCTATGCATTAGGTATCTGCAGGCATGGAATATCTGGAAAAAACAGATGGGAAGTGCAACTTTGACCACCCCAGGAAAATGCCGTGACCATATGACAACAGGAAAATGCAACCTTCCTTCCTGTAAGTTTTTTCACCCTGAAATGTGTCTCTTTCAGTTCAGGAAAGACAGTGTTATAACTTATATTGTCATACAAACCACATAAAGTGGACAACAAGACACAACATCCAGACCATGGAAAAACCGCTCCAGAGAGTGTTTTAGCACCATGAAGGAAGAAAAACTGGCAGGAAGTGACAGAAATTGTACATTATGATCATTTCTGGAGTGGAATCACAGTCAATGGCCTGCATTCCAGAACAACAGATATTGGTGCCAGGAAAAAAAGACCCCCCATACCACTAACACGACATTCATCTTTGCAAATATACAGGGTATAAAGCCAACAATGAACAACAAAATATCTTTCATCCCTGGACTGCTTACAGAGTCAAATGCAAAATTTGCGGAATTCACAGAGACTCGCATAAAGAATCACTTTCACAATGAAATATGGATCCCGGGTTACAACCTATACAGATGTGACAGAGTGAACAGGCAAAAGAGGGGGAAGGGTTGGTCTGCACGTCACAGAGTCACTGATATGGTAGGAAATACTAAGCACATCAAATGATGTAGTTGAAGTATTAGCAGTAAAGGTCGAGAACCAAAACCTAGTCATTGTGGTAGTCTACAAGCCTCCGGATGCAACGTCCCAATAATTCCAGGAACAGCTTTTGAAAATAGACCACTGTCTGGAAAATCTTCCAGCTCCTACTCCGAATATCTTGATCCTGGGGGATTTCAACCTAAGGCACCTAAAATGGAGGAATGAAACAAATAATGTTGTAGCAGAGATAACATCAGTTGAAAACTCACACACACACGAGCTTTTAAATCTCTGCACCAAATTCACCTTAAACCAGCAAATAATAGAGCCAACAAGATTGGAGAATACACTGGACCTCATCTTCACTAACAATGATGATCTGATACGAAATATTACCATATCAAAAACAATATACTTGGATCACAACATAATAGAGGTTCAGACATGTATGTGCGGGGCCCCAGACCAACAAAATGTGATCAGTCACGAGGGAGCCTTCACCAGATTCAACTTCAATAACAAAAACATAAGATGGGACCAAGTCAACCAGGTCTTAAATGATATAAACTGGGAAGATAGCCTAAGCAACACGGATCCAAACCTATGTCTACATCAAATTAACTCTGAGGCACTCGAGGTATGTTCAAGGCATATTCCTTCAGGGAAAACGAAGAGAAGATGTTAACTAGAAAGAGAGAGGAGCTCCCTATACAGGCGAAGGTGAAGAATAACAGAGTGGCTAAAAGAGGCCAATATATCTGCAATATTTAGGGAGTTAGCAAACATCGAACTAAAGCTAAAGAAAACTTACAGGAGTCAAGAAACGTGGGAAGAACTAAAAGTCATAAACGCTGCAATCAGGCTGTAGTATTAAGGCTAAAAACAGCAGTTATTACCGGGATGCCTCAGGGATATGTTTAAAAGACAATATTCAAAATAAAGTTGCTAGTAATGGCAAATCAATTGATCAACAAACAAAGAGAGATAGTAGAGGGCAACGAGGGACTAGCTCCCTTAAGGTTTACTATACAAATAGTAGGAGTCTAAGAAATAACATAGACGAGCTAAGATTACTTGCAAGCATAGGTATAACAGAGACCTGGTTAAACCTGAAAGATAGAGAAATGCATTCTGAATGCAACATACAGGGTTATAAACTATTCCACACTGATAGGGTCAACAGGAAGGGTGGTGGAGTGACGATGTATGTCAGAGAAAATTTAAATTGTTGTCTTAGACATGATATAAGATTAGAAACATCGAACACAGAATCGTTTAGCTTCGGTTTCTCGAGGGACGTGACAAATTAATTTTGGGTATGATTTATAGGCCCCCAAACCTTGATAGGGAGTGCAGTAAGCTGTTATAGGACGAAATTCATAAGGCATCTAGATATGAAAATGATGTGATAATGGGAGATTTTAACTTTAGACAAATTGATTGGAACAATATGACAGGAAATCTTGAGTCTAGTGACTTTCTTGATA
This sequence comes from Cherax quadricarinatus, assembly GCF_038502225.1. NCBI lineage: Eukaryota > Metazoa > Arthropoda > Malacostraca > Decapoda > Parastacidae > Cherax > Cherax quadricarinatus. The sequence continues at coordinate 11,660,817 of NC_091387.1, forward strand.
CGGTTCAGGATTGCTTTTTAGAACAGGTTGTGACAGAACCAACTAGAGGAAACAATCTGCTTGACTTGGTTCTTGCCAACAAAGATTCACTAATTAATAATCTTGAGGTTAATGATGAGCTTGAGGAAAGTGATCACAAATCACTTAGTTTCAATATATCATGGAATTACCCAGATAACTGCAATCAAATCTCTGTCCCAGATTTTCGCTTGGCCGACTTCATGGGACTGAAAAATTACCTGGGTGGGCTAAATTGGGTTGTCCTAACTATGGGTCAGGTAGGTGATCTTGGTTGCCAATATGACGTTTTTCAGAGCATAGTTCTAGCTGCCCAGACAACTTTTGTTCCGAGTAGGGAAATTAGATGTAACAAAAATTATCCCAAATGGATGAACAATAGATTAAAACATCTCATTGGTCAAAAGAGAGGCATATATAGGCGTATCAAAAGAAGGGATGGGCAGTTAAGAAATCAATATATTCAATTAAAGAGAGAAATAAAGAAAGGAATAAGAAAAGCAAAAAGGGATTATGAGGCTAAGGTCGCAAGGGATTCAAAGACTAACCCAAAAGGGTTCTTTCAGGTATACAGAAGTAAGATTAGGGACAAGATTGGCCCATTTAAGAGTAACTCTGGTCAGATCACTGACAGTGATAAGGATATGTGTGAAATTCTAAATACCTACTTCCTCTCAGTTTTCACCCAGGAAAATGCTAGCGATATTCCTGAAATAATAGATTATGTACAACAGGATGATAATAAACTATGTACGATTGCGGTAACTAGTGACATGGTCCTCAGACAAATAGGGAAACTAAAACCTAACAAATCCCCAGGTCCTGATGAACTGTTTGCAAGGATGTTAAAGGAATGTAAAGAGGAACTTAGCATACCTTTGGCTAATCTTTTTAACATATCACTACAAACTGGCATAGTGCCTGATAAGTGGAAAATGGCAAATGTAATACTTATTTACAAGGCATGTGACAGGTCCTTGGCTTCGAACTGTAGACCAATAAGCCTTGCCTCCATAGTGGGAATATTTATGCAATCAATAATTGCTGAAGCAATTCGTAGCCATCTTGACAGGCACAGATTGATTAATGATTCTCAACACGGTTTTACAAAGGAAGGGGCGTTCCTGTCTTACGAATTTACTAATTTTTTTCACTAAGGTGTTTGAGGAGGTAGATCATGGTAATGTATATGATATTGTGTATATGGACTTCAGTAAGGCTTTCGATAGAGTTCCACATCAGAGGTTATTGAGGAAACTTAGGGCACACGGAATAGGAGGAGAAATTTTTTCCTGGGTAGAGGCATGGCTGACAAATAGGCAGCAGAGAGTTTGCATAAATGATGAGAAATCAGAATTGGGGCACGTCACAAGTGGTGTTCCTCAGGGGTCAGTGTTGGGCCCGTTGTTGTTCACAATTTACATAAACGACATAGATGAGGGAATAAATAGCGACATAAGCAAATTTGCTGATGACACCAAAATAGGCCGTCCAAATAATTCTAATGAGTACATTAGAGCACTCCAGGATGATTTGAATAGACTGACGCAATGGTCGGAGAAGTGGCAGATGCAGTTTAATGTTGACAAATGCAAAGTTCTAAATGTTGGACAGTTAAACAACCATGCCACATATAAACTAAATAATGAAGATCTTAATACTACCGATTGCGAAAAAGATTTAGGAGTTCTGGTTAACAGTAATCTGAAACCAAGACAACAGTGCATTAGTGTTCGCAATAAAGCTAACAGAATTCTTGGCTTCGTATCTAGAAGAATAAATAATAGAAGTCCTCAGGTTGTTCTTCAACTCTATATATCCTTGGTTAGGCCTCATTTAGACTATGCTGCTCAGTTCTGGTCACCGTATTACAGAATGGATATAAATGCTCTGGAAAACGTACAGAGGAGGATGGCAAAGATGATCCCATGTATCAGAAATCTTTCCTATGAGGATAGACTAAGGGCCCTGAATCTGCACTCTCTCGAAAGGCGTAGAATTAGGGGGGACATGATCGAGGTGTATAAATGGAAAACAGGAATAAATAAAGGGGATGTAAATAGCATGCTGAAAATTTCCAGCCAAGACAGGACTCGCAGCAATGGTTTCAAGTTGGAAAAATTCAGATTCAGGAAGGATATAGGTAAGTACTGGTTTGGTAATAGAGTTGTGGATGAGTGGAACAAGCTCCCGAGTACAGTTATTGAGGCTAAAACGTTGTGCAGTTTTAAAAATAGGTTAGATAAATACATGAGTGGGTGTGGGTGGGTGTGAGTTGGACCTGACTAGCTTGTGCTGCTGGGTCTGGTACAGTGCTCCATCCTTGAGTGGGGATGACCAGATTGGGTGGGTCATTGGGATAATCCGGGGGGTGGGTCATTGGTCTAATCCGGGGGGGGACATGGACCTGCTCTGCATGGGTCAGTAGGCCTGTTGCAGTGTTCCTTCTTTCTTATGTTCTTATGAAAATGAAAGAAACCCAAAATATTCTTATGCCATATCTAAGTCAAGAACAACATCCAGTATTGGGCCCCTACTTAAACAAGATGGGTCCTACACAGATGACACCAAGGAAATGAGTGAGCTACTCAAGTCCCAATATGACTCAGTTTTTAGCAAGCCGCTAACCAGACTGAGAGTCGAAGATTTAAATTTTTAATGAGACACAAAATTTCGTACACTCAAACCTATCCGATGTTATCCTGACGCCAAATGACTTTGAAAAGGCGATAAATAACATGGCCATGCACTCTGCCCCAGGGTCAGACTCACGGAACTCCGTGTTCATCAAGAACTGCAAGAAGCCCCTATCACGTACTTTTAACATCCTATGGAGAGGGAACATGGACACCGGAGTCGTCCCACAGTTACTAAAAAACAACAGACATAGCACCACTCCACAAAGGTGGCAGTAAAGCAATAGCAAAGATCTACAGACCGATACCGCTAACATGCCATATAAAAATCTTTGAAAGGGTCCTAAGAAACTAGATACCCATCAGTTACACAACCCAGGGCAACATGGGTTTAGAGCAGGTCGCTCCTGTCTGTCCCAACTACTGGACCACTGTGACAAGGTCCTGGATGCTGTAGAAGACAAACAAAACGCAGATGTAGTATATACACAGACACTGCAAAAGCCTTTGACAAGTGTGACCATGGTGTAATAGCACACAAAATGCGTGATAAAGGAATAACAGGAAACGTTGGAAAATGGATCTATAATATCCTTACAAACAGAATACAAAGAGTAGAGAAAAGTCTGAGGTGGCTACTGTGAGAAGCACTGTTCCACAAGACACAGTACTCGCTCCCATCTTGTTGTTCATCCTTATATCTGACATAGACAAGGATGTCAGCCACAGCACCGTGTCTTCCTTTGCGGATGACAACCGAATCTGCATGACAGTGTCTTCCATTGAAGACACTGCAAGACTCCAGGTGGACATCAACCAAATCTTTAAATGTGCCGCAGAAAACAATATGAAATTCTATGATGAGAAATTTCAATTACTCCAATATGGAAAACAAGAGGAAATTAAAACTACATCGGAGTATAAAACAAATTCCAACCACACAATAGAGCGAACAACCAATGTGAAAGACCTGGGAGTGATCATGTCAGAGGATCTCGCCTTCAAGGACCATAACATTGTATCAATTGCACCTGCTAGAAAAATGACAGGATGGATAATGAGAACCTTCAAAACTAGGGATGCCAAGCCCATGATGACACTCTTCAGGTCACTTGTTCTATCTAGGCTGGAATATTGCTGCACACTAACAGCACCTTTCAAGGCAGGTGAAATTGCTGACCTAGAAAATGTACAGAGAACCTTCACGGCGCGCATAACGGAGATAAAACACCTCAATTATTGGGAGCGCTTGAGGTTCCTAAACCTGTATTCCCTGGAACGCAGGAGGGAGAGATACATGATTATATACACCTGGAAAAATCCTAGAAGGACTAGTACCGAACTTGCACACGAAAATCACTCACTACGAAAGCAAGACTGGGCAGACGATGCAACATCCCCCCAATGAAAAGCAGGGATGTCACTAGTACGTTAAGAGACAAAAGAAGTGTCAGGGGCCCAAGACTGTTCAACTGCCTCCCAGCATACATAAGGGGGTTACCAATAGACCCCTGACAGTCTTCCAGAAAGCGCTGGACAAGCATCTGAAGTCAGTACCTGAGCACCCGGGCTGTGGTCCGTATGTCGGAACACTAACAGCCTAGTTGATCAGGCCCTAATCCACCATGAGACCTAGTCACAGACCGGGCCGCGGGGGCGTTAACCCCCGAAACTTTCTCCAGGTAAACTCCAGGTAATAATTTCGAAAAAAAAAATCATTCTGAACCTAAAGAAAAAATATATTTCATTGTGTTTATTTATTATTAAATTATTGTAAACTTATCTAAAATATATTTAGTTAGATTAGGGTAAATTAAATTGCGCTTGTTATAATAAGGTCAGGTAAATTTTCTAAGGTTCTTTTGGTACAAAATTATTAATTTTTACATTAACATAAATGAAAAAAATTATATCTTTAAGCATACAGGAGAAAATTTTAGAAAGAGCTTAATTTTAAATGAGTTCTTGCTAATTAACCAGTTTTACCTATTCGGCACGACATATACACAGATACACACACACACACACACCACATATATATATATATATATATATATATATATATATATATATATATATATATATATATATATTATTGTGCCCACGAACGAGTGGTATTGATCAATAACGTTGCGACTAGCCAAGGACTCGAACCCATGCTGCTTTGGCCTGCCTCATGGTGGGCGAAAACTTACGACGCCTTAATCCACTGGACCATACAATCCATAAGAGTAGCGCATCCAGCAAAACTGGATGTTGTTAGCCTAGAGTCATCCACACCATCGTATGTCAATGGGTAGCGAGTGCAACATCCAGTTCTGCTGGGTGCGCTACTCTTAAGGATTTTATGATCCAGTGGATTAAGGCGTCATTATATTTTCGACCACCATTAGGCAAGCCAAAGCAACATGGGTTCGAGTCCTTGGCTAGTCGCAATGTTGTTATTGATCAATACCACTTGTTCGTGGGCACAATAATATATATATATATATATATATATATATATATATATATATATATATATATATATATATATATATATATATATATTCTGGGTAGTAGGTTGGTAGACAGCAACCACCCAGGGCGGTTTTGAAACTTATGTAGATAAGATTTCGTTCGGATTTTTAACCCTGGAGGGTTAGCCACCCTGGATAAGCCAAGAAAATCAGTGCGTCATCAAGGACTGTCTAACTTATTTCCATTGTGGTCCTCAATCTTCTCCCCCAGGATGCGACCCACACCAGTCCACTAACACCCAGGTACCTATTTGCTGCTAGGTGAACAGGACAACAGGTGTAAGGAAACACGTCAAAATGTTTCCACCCGCCGGAAATCGAACCCGGGCCCTCCGTGTGTGAAGCGGGAGCTCTAGCCACTAGGCCAGGTTTCCTTTGCAATGTTCATTGCTTCCTTGTATGAGGCGCGAAGCCCTGCAATGTGACTGTTGATGCAGCTGACAAGACGTATGAGATGAGCTCATCTTACTCCAGCTTCCAGATGTTTGGAGATATCAAGAGGCCATCTCTTCAGGCAGGATAACAACCACTTAAATGTCACTTGGGGAAGATTTGTCTAGCGCGTCGGTCTGGAGTTTTAAGACTCTGGTCGCGGGTTCAAGCCCCACCCGTGGTATGGTTTATTTGCAATAGTGTCAACACGATTTTAATTTTCATAATAATGACGTGTTTCATGGTTAATTATGCCTTTTCAACCCAGGGAAAACACGCTAAATTTAATTACCTTATCTTTTCAATATTTTTTTTCAGCTTGCTGTTTACAGAGGTTTGTAAATGTAAATTATAATATAATCGAAAGTTTATTAAAATAAAAGATTCATGCTAGCCTATTATTATCAATTATTATTATTATTATTATTCATCTCCCTCGAGTTATTAGTCTCGCAGTAAACAAAATCTTAGTTTATAGTTCAAAATAATTCATTTTAATACAACTATCAACATCACAATATAAATATAAACTGATAAATTTCAGAATTATTATTTACGATACAGTGTACATTAGTCTGGTCTATTTAGGACAAATACAGTGGACCCCCGGTTAACGATATTTTTTTCACTCCAGAAGTATGTTCAGGTGCCAGTACTGACCGAATTTGTTCCCATAAGAAATATTGTGAAGTAGATTAGTCCATTTCAGACCCCCAAACATACACGTACAAACGCACTTACATAAATATACTTACATAATTGGTCGCATTCGGAGGTAATCGTTATGCGGGGGTCCACTGAATAAGAAATTTTGTACCTCGGGATACGAACTTATTTTGTCCCATAAGACTGTTCCAGTACCGATACCGAACGAATTTGTTCCCATAAGGAATAATATAAGTTAGATTAATCCATTTCAGACTCCCAAAAATACATTTACAAAAGCACTTACAAAAATATACTTACAAAAGCACTTACATAATTGTTGGTGTTTTGAGCTGTTCGTATCCCGAGGTAATGTATTTAAAACATATAAATAATTTTATTACAAGGTTACCGAAGTTCCCCTTTATCGGAGTGCATCACTTCCCTCTTTTATCGTCACATCCTCTCCCTCGTCACTTCCCTCTTTTATCGTCACATCCTCTCCCTCGTCACTTCCCTCTTTTATCGTCACATCCTCTCCCTCGTCACTTCCCTCTTTTATCGTCACATCTCCCTCGTCACTTCCCTCTTTTATCGTCACATCTTCTCCCTCGTCACTTCCCTCTTTTATCGTCACATCCTCTCCCTCGTCACTTCCCTCTTTTATTGTCACATCCTCTCCCTCGTCACTTCCCTCTTTTATTATCACATCTTCTCCCTCGTCACTTCCCTCTTTTATCGTCACATCCTCTCCCTCGTCACTTCCCTCTTTTATCGTCACATCCTCTCCCTCGTCACTTCCCTCTTTTATCGTCACATCCTCTCCCTCATCACTTCCCTCTTTTATCGTCACATCCTCTCCCTCGTCACTTCCCTCTTTTATCGTCACATCCTCTCCCTCGTCACTTCCCTCTTTTATCGTCACATCCTCTCCATCGTCACTTCCCTCTTTTATCGTCACATCCTCTCCCTCGTCACTTCCCTCTTTTATCGTCACATCCTCTCCCTCATCACTTCCCTCTTTTATCGTCACATCCTCTCCCTCGTCACTTCCCTCTTTTATCGTCACATCCTCTCCCTCGTCACTTCCCTCTTTTATCGTCACATCCTCTCCCTCGTCACTTCCCTCTTTTATCGTCACATCCTCTCCCTCGTCACTTCCCTCTTTTATCGTCACATCCTCTCCCTCGTCACTTCCCTCTTTTATCGTCACATCCTCTCCCTCGTCACTTCCCTCTTTTATCGTCACATCCTCTCCCTCGTCACTTCCCTCTTTTATCGTCACATCCTCTCCCTCGTCACTTCCCTCTTTTATCGTCACATCCTCTCCCTCGTCACTTCCCTCTTTTATTGTCACATCCTCTCCCTCGTCACTTCCCTCTTTTATCGTCACATCCTCTCCCTCGTCACTTACCTCTTTTATCGTCACATCCTCTCCCTCGTCACTTCCCTCTTTTATTGTCACATCCTCTCCCTCGTCACTTCCCTCTTTTATCGTCACATCCTCTCCCTCGTCACTTCCCTCTTTTATCGTCACATCCTCTCCCTCGTCAGTTCCCTCTTTTATCGTCACATCCTCTCCCTCGTCACTTCCCACTTTTATCGTCACATCTCCCTCATCACTTCCCTCTTTAATTGTCACATCCTCTCCCTCATCACTTCCCTCTTTTATCATCACATCCTCTCCCTCGTCACTTCCCTCTTTTATCGTCACATCTTCTCCCTCGTCACTTCCCTCTTTTATCGTCACATCCTCTCCCTCGTCACTTCCCTCTTTTATCGTCACATCCTCTCTCTCGTCACTTCCCTCTTTTATCGTCACATCCTCTCCCTCGTCACTTCCCTCTTTTATCGTCACATCCTCTCCCTCGTCACTTCCCTCTTTTATCGTCACATCCTCTCCCTCGTCACTTCCCTCTTTTATCGTCACATCATCTCTCTCGTCACTTCCCTCTTTTATCGTCACATCCTCTCCCTCGTCACTTTCCTCTTTTATCGTCACATCATCTCCCTCGTCATTTCCCTCTTTCATAGTCACATCCTCTCCCTCGTCACTTCCCTCTTTTATCGTTACATCATCTCCCTCGTCACTTCCCTCTTTTGTCACATCCTCTCCCTCGTCACTTCCCTTTTTTATCGTCACATCATGTCCCTCGTCACTTCCCTCTTTAATCATCACATCCTCTCCCTCGTCACTTCCCTCTTTTATCGTCACATCCTCTCCCTCGTCACTTCCCTTTTTAATCATCACATCATCTCCCTCGTCACTTCCCTCTTTTATCGTCACATCCTCTCCCTCGTCACTTCCCTCTTTTATCGTCACATCCCCTCCCTCGTCACTTCCCTCTTTTATCATCACATCATCTCCCTCGTCACTTTCCTCTCTCTCGTCACTTTCCTCTTTTATCGTCACATCATCTCCCTCGTCACTTCACTCTTTTATCGTCACATCCTCTCCCTCGTCACTTCCCTCTTTTATCGTCACATCCTCTCCCTCGTCACTTCCCTCTTTTATCGTCACATCCTCTCCCTCGTCACTTCCCTCTTTTATCGTCACATCCTCTCCCTCGTCACTTCCCTCTTTAATCGTCACATCATCTCCCTCGTCACTTCCCTCTTTTATCGTCACATCCTCTCTCTCGTCACTTCCCTCTTTAATCGTCACATCATCTCCCTCGTCACTTCCCTCTTTTTTCGTCACATCCTCTCCCTCGTCACTTCCCTCTTTTATCGTCACATCCTCTCCCTCGTCACTTCCCTCTTTTATCGTCACATCATCTCCCTCGTCACTTCCCTCTTTTATCGTCACATCCTCTCCCTCGTCACTTCCCTCTTTTATCGTCACATCATCTCCCTCGTCACTTCCCTCTTTTATCGTCACATCCTCTCCCTCGTCACTTCCCTCTTTTATCGTCACATCATCTCCCTCGTCACTTCCCTCTTTTATCGTCACATCCTCTCCCTCGTCACTTCCCTCTTTTATCGTCACATCCTCTCCCTCGTCACTTCCCTCTTTTATCGTCACATCCTCTCCCTCGTCACTTCCCTCTTTTATCGTCACATCCTCTCCCTCGTCACTTCCCTCTTTAATCGTCACATCATCTCCCTCGTCACTTCCCTCTTTTATCGTCACATCCTCTCTCTCGTCACTTCCCTCTTTAATCGTCACATCATCTCCCTCGTCACTTCCCTCTTTTTTCGTCACACTCTCCCTCGTCACTTCCCTCTTTTATCGTCACATCCTCTCCCTCGTCACTTCCCTCTTTTATCGTCACATCCTCTCTCTCGTCACTTCCCTCTTTAATCGTCACATCATCTCCCTCGTCACTTCCCTCTTTTTTCGTCACATCCTCTCCCTCGTCACTTCCCTCTTTTATCGTCACATCCTCTCCCACGTCACTTCCCTCTTTTATCGTCACATCTTCTCCCTCGTCACTTCCCTCTTTTTTCGTCACATCCTCTCCCTCGTCACTTCCCTCTTTTATCGTCACATCCTCTCCCTCGTCACTTCCCTCTTTTATCGTCACATCTTCTCCCTCGTCACTTCCCTCTTTTATCGTCACATCCTCTCCCTCGTCACTTCCCTCTTTTATCGTCACATCATCTCCCTCGTCACTTCCCTCTTTTATCGTCACATCCTCTCCCTCGTCACTTCCCTCTTTTATCGTCACATCATCTCCCTCGTCACTGCCCTCTTTTGTCACATCCTCTCCCTCGTCACTTCCCTTTTTTATCGTCACATCATCTCCCTCGTCACTTCCCTCTTTAATCGTCACATCCTCTCCCTCGTCACTTCCCTCTTTTATCGTCACATCCTCTCTCTCGTCACTTCCCTCTTTAATCGTCACATCATCTCCCTCGTCACTTCCCTCTTTTATCGTCACATCCTCTCCCTCGTCACTTCCCTCTTTTATCGTCACATCCCCTCCCTCGTCACTTCCCTCTTTTATCATCACATCATCTCCCTCGTCACTTTCCTCTCTCTCGTCACTTTCCTCTTTTATCGTCACATCATCTCCCTCGTCACTTCACTCTTTTATCGTCACATCCTCTCCCTCGTCACTTCCCTCTTTTATCGTCACATCCTCTCCCTCGTCACTTCCCTCTTTTATCGTCACATCCTCTCCCTCGTCACTTCCCTCTTTTATCGTCACATCCTCTCCCTCGTCACTTCCCTCTTTAATCGTCACATCATCTCCCTCGTCACTTCCCTCTTTTATCGTCACATCCTCTCTCTCGTCACTTCCCTCTTTAATCGTCACATCATCTCCCTCGTCACTTCCCTCTTTTTTCGTCACATCCTCTCCCTCGTCACTTCCCTCTTTTATCGTCACATCCTCTCCCTCGTCACTTCCCTCTTTTATCGTCACATCATCTCCCTCGTCACTTCCCTCTTTTATCGTCACATCCTCTCCCTCGTCACTTCCCTCTTTTATCGTCACATCATCTCCCTCGTCACTTCCCTCTTTTATCGTCACATCCTCTCCCTCGTCACTTCCCTCTTTTATCGTCACATCATCTCCCTCGTCACTTCCCTCTTTTATCGTCACATCCTCTCCCTCGTCACTTCCCTCTTTTATCGTCACATCCTCTCCCTCGTCACTTCCCTCTTTTATCGTCACATCCTCTCCCTCGTCACTTCCCTCTTTTATCGTCACATCCTCTCCCTCGTCACTTCCCTCTTTAATCGTCACATCATCTCCCTCGTCACTTCCCTCTTTTATCGTCACATCCTCTCTCTCGTCACTTCCCTCTTTAATCGTCACATCATCTCCCTCGTCACTTCCCTCTTTTTTCGTCACACTCTCCCTCGTCACTTCCCTCTTTTATCGTCACATCCTCTCCCTCGTCACTTCCCTCTTTTATCGTCACATCCTCTCTCTCGTCACTTCCCTCTTTAATCGTCACATCATCTCCCTCGTCACTTCCCTCTTTTTTCGTCACATCCTCTCCCTCGTCACTTCCCTCTTTTATCGTCACATCCTCTCCCACGTCACTTCCCTCTTTTATCGTCACATCTTCTCCCTCGTCACTTCCCTCTTTTTTCGTCACATCCTCTCCCTCGTCACTTCCCTCTTTTATCGTCACATCCTCTCCCTCGTCACTTCCCTCTTTTATCGTCACATCTTCTCCCTCGTCACTTCCCTCTTTTATCGTCACATCCTCTCCCTCGTCACTTCCCTCTTTTATCGTCACATCATCTCCCTCGTCACTTCCCTCTTTTATCGTCACATCCTCTCCCTCGTCACTTCCCTCTTTTATCGTCACATCATCTCCCTCGTCACTGCCCTCTTTTGTCACATCCTCTCCCTCGTCACTTCCCTTTTTTATCGTCACATCATCTCCCTCGTCACTTCCCTCTTTAATCGTCACATCCTCTCCCTCGTCACTTCCCTCTTTTATCGTCACATCCTCTCTCTCGTCACTTCCCTCTTTAATCGTCACATCATCTCCCTCGTCACTTCCCTCTTTTTTCGTCACATCCTCTCCCTCGTCACTTCCCTCTTTTATCGTCACATCCTCTCCCTCGTCACTTCCCTCTTTTATCGTCACATCATCTCCCTCGTCACTTCCCTCTTTTATCGTCACATCCTCTCCCTCGTCACTTCCCTCTTTTATCGTCACATCATCTCCCTCGTCACTTCCCTCTTTTATCGTCACATCCTCTCCCTCGTCACTTCCCTCTTTTATCATCACATCCTCTCCCTCGTCACTTCCCTCTTTAATCGTCACATCATCTCCCTCGTCACTTCCCTCTTTTTTCGTCACATCCTCTCCCTCGTCACTTCCCTCTTTTATCGTCACATCCTCTCCCTCGTCACTTCCCTCTTTTATCGTCACATCATCTCCCTCGTCAATTCCCTCTTTAATCGTCGCATCATCTCTCTCGTCACTTCCCTCTTTTATTGTCACATCCTCTCCCTCGTCACTTCCCTCTTAATCGTCACATCCTCTCCCTCGTCACTTCCCTCTTTTATCATCACATCATCTCCCTCGTCACTTCCCTTTTTTATCGTCACATCCTCTCCTCGTCACTTCCCTCTTTAATTGTCACATCATCTCCCTCGTAACTTCCCTCTTTTATCGTCACATCCTCTCCCTCGTCACTTCCCTCTTTAATCGTCACATCCTCTCCCTCGTCACTTCCCTCTTTAATTGTCACATCATCTCCCTCGTAACTTCCCTCTTTTATCGTCACATCCTCTCCCTCGTCACTTCCCTCTTTAATCGTCACATCCTCTCCCTCGTCACTTCCCTCTTTAATCGTCACATCCTCTCCCTCGTCACTTCCCTCTTTAATCGTCACATCCTCTCCCTCGTCACTTCCCTCTTTTATCGTCACATCCTCTCCCTCGTCACTACCCTCTTTTATCGTCACATCCTCTCCCTCGTCACTTCCCTCTTTTATCGTCACATCGTCTCCCTCGTCACTTCCCTCTTTTATCGTCACATCCTCTCCCTCGTCACTTCCCTCTTTCATCGTCACATCCTCTCCCTCGTCACTTCCCTCTTTCATCGTCACATCCTCTCCCTCGTCTGTCTATTACCCTGACTGAAGTGTTTTATCTCGGTTATTTGGAAAACGCTGCAATGTGTCGATAAAATATTACAGCCCCAGAAACGTTTGAAAATTCTGAACAAGTTTCAACTTGTTTTTGTTTGTTTTGCACCGACTCAGGGCTGAGGGAGTGATTACCCCAGACTTTTCATGTTCTTCACCATTCTCCTTTGTATTGGACTGATGAAGCCACTTGCGATAGATAAGAACATAAGAAAGGGGGATCACTGCAGCAGGCCTGTTGGCCCATACTAGGCAGGTCCTTTACAATACATCCCACTAACAAAACATTTGCCCAACCGTGTTTCCTTACACCGGTGGTCTATGTTCACCCATCAGTAAAATGGGTACCTGGGTGTTAGTGGACTGATGTGGGTGGCATCCTGGGTGTTAGTGGACTGGTGTGGGTGGCATCCTGGGTGTTAGTGGACTGGTGTGGGTGGCATCCTGGGTGTTAGTGGACTGGTGTGGGTGGCATCCTGGGTGTTAGTAGACTGGTGTGGGTAGCATCCTGAGTGTTAGTGGACTGGTGTGGGTGGCATCCTGGGTGTTAGTGGACTGGTTTGGGTGGCATCCTGGGTGTTAGTGGACTGGTGTGGGTGGCATCCTGGGTGTTAGTGGACTGGTGTGGGCAGCATCCTGGGTGTTAGTGGACTGGTGTGGGTGGCATCCTGAGTGTTAGTGGACTGGTGTGGGTGGCATCCTGGGTGTTAGTGGACTGGTTTGGGTGGCATCCTGGGTGTTAGTGGACTGGTGTGGGTGGCATCCTGGGTCTTAGTGGACTGGTGTGGGTGGCATCCTGGGTATTAGTGGACTGGTGTGGGTGGCATCCTGGGTCTTAGTGGACTGGTGTGGGTGGCATCCTGGGTGTTAGTGGACTGGTGTGGGTGGCATCCTGGGTGTTAGTGGACTGGTGTGGGTGGCATCCTGGGTATCAGTGGACTGGCGTGGGTTGCATCCTGGGTGTTAGTGGACTGGTGTGGGTGGCATCCTGGGTGTTGGTGGACTGGTGTGGGTGGCATCCTGGGTGTTAGTGGACTGGTGTGGGTGGCATCCTGGGTGTTAGTGGACTGGTGTGGGTGGCATCCTGGGTGTTAGTGGACTGGTGTGGGTGGCATCCTGGGTGTTAGTGGACTGGTGTGGGTGGCATCCTGGGTATCAGTGGACTGGCATGGGTTGCATCCTGGGTGTTAGTGGACTGGTGTGGGTGGCATCCTGGGTGTTGGACTGGTGTGGGTGGCATCCTGGGTGTTGGTGGACTGGTGTGGGTTGCATCCTGGGTGTTAGTGGACTGGTGTGGGTGGCATCCTGGGTGATAGTGGACTGGTGTGGGTGGCATCCTGGGTGATAGTGGACTGGTGTGGGTGGCATCCTGGGTGTTAGTGGACTGGTGTGGGTGGCATCCTGGGTATTAGTGGACTGGTGTGGGTTGCATCCTGGGTGTTAGTGGACTGGTGTGGGTGGCATCCTGGGTGTTAGTGGACTGGTGTGGGTGGCATCCTGGGTGTTGGTGGACTGGTGTGGGTGGCATCCTGGGTGTTAGTGGACTGGTGTGGGTGGCATCCTGGGTGTTAGTGGACTGGTGTGGGTGGCATCCTGGGTGTTAGTGGACTGGTGTGGGTGGCATCCTGGGTGTTAGTGGACTGGTGTGGGTGGCATCCTGGGTATCAGTGGACTGGCATGGGTTGCATCCTGGGTGTTAGTGGACTGGTGTGGGTGGCATCCTGGGTGTTGGTGGACTGGTGTGGGTGGCATCCTGGGTGTTGGTGGACTGGTGTGGGTTGCATCCTGGGTGTTAGTGGACTGGTGTGGGTGGCATCCTGGGTGATAGTGGACTGGTGTGGGTGGCATCCTGGGTGATAGTGGACTGGTGTGGGTGGCATCCTGGGTGTTAGTGGACTGGTGTGGGTGGCATCCTGGGTGTTAGTGGACTGGTGTGGGTGGCATCATGGGTGTTAGTGTACTTGTATACCTTGTACATGTAATTGTATACCTTGAAAATGTACTTGTATACCTTGTACATGTACTTGCATACCTTGTACATGTATACCTTGTACATGTACTTGCATACCTTGTACATGCACTTGTGTACCTTGTACATGTACTGGTATACCTTGTACATGTACTGGTATACCTTGTACATGTATGCCTTGTACATGCACTTGCATACCTTGTACATGTACTTGCATACCTTGTACATGTACTTGTAAACCTTGTACTTGTACTTGCATACCTTGTACATGTACTTGCATACCTTGTACATGTACACCTTGTACATGTACTTGCATACCTTGTACATGTACTGGTATACCTTTTACATGTACTTGCATACCTTGTACATGTACACCTTGCACATGTACTTGCATACCTTGTACATGTACTGGTATATCTTGTACATGTACTTGTGTACCTTGTACATGTATACCTTGTACATGTACTTGTATACCTTGTACATGTACTTGCATACCTTGTACATGTACTGGTATATCTTGTACATGTACTTGTGTACCTTGTACATGTATACCTTGTACATGTACTTGTATACCTTGTACATGTACTTGTATGCCTTGTACATGTACTTGTATACCTTGTACATATAGTTGTATACCTTGTACATGTACTTGTATACTTTGTACATGTAGTTGTATACCTTGTACATGTACTTGTATACCTTGTACATGTACTTGCATACCTTGTACATGTACTGGTATATCTTGTACATGTACTTGTGTACCTTGTACATGTATACCTTGTACATGTACTTGTATACCTTGTACATGTACTTGTATGCCTTGTACATGTACTTGTATACCTTGTACATATAGTTGTATACCTTGTACATGTACTTGTATACTTTGTACATGTACTTGTATACCTTGTACATGTACTTGTATACCTTGTACATGTACTTGTATGCCTTGTACATGTACTTGTATACCTTGTACATGTACTTGTATACCTTGTGCATGTATACCTTGTACATGTACTCGTATACCTTGTACATGTATACCTTGTACATGTACTTGTATACCTTGTACATGTACTGGTAATTGAGACATATTATATTCTTAGATCAAGAGAACCCGTATGCTGCAGGTACAGATGGCAGGATTCAACATACACAACACGTCCACTTGCATAAAAAATTTGTAACAAAGCATTTATGCAATCTATATGAAGATTCCAATTTCCCATCCGTTCTGCCTCATTCAAATGCCGTGCAACAATTACAAGATCATAGTACCATAACAATAATTAAGCTGTCTTTCCATTTTGCATTAAAAATATCACCTGACTGAACTTCATCTGAACTAATTAATGATATTATTTCCCACTGAGTTAACTGTTGGGAGAAAGTTATTAAAACTTATGAGAATCTGTTGTACATGACGTTTAACATGATTAACAGTGCCATGAAAGAGAATTTTCCCAAAACACATGAGTTACGGACGAGTAAGCACAAGAGTTACGGACGACAAAGCACAAGACTTATGGACGAGATGTCGTATGGGGTTCCGTAGGAGAAACGAGGGTTGAAGGTAAACACCTTGTTGGATGGTAACACTATATATTGTCAGACTGTGATGAGAGGCAGGAGCCCAGGCCTGCCGCGTTCTGCCTTGCTTGTAGGTGGTCCGTCGAGTGAGGGCGAGGCAGCGCACGTCTCACTGACTCCAGCTGTATCCCGTGACGTTATTCAGTCACTCGGCCTAGAGAGCTTCTATATAAAGTACATGGATGGTACTACGATACTCAACTAATCTATACATACAACACACGTAAGGAGATCAGCAACTATGCTGACAGAGAAAGCAAATACCGTAGACCATATGTCTGAAATTCCACTGCCTGCCGTAATATAAATGATCCAAGATACGACATTTAGAAATTTAAATCCTCCAAACTTCAAAATAACGTCAGATTTATTTTCTCGACTGTCTCGTCATGATGAGGAATTATGTAGTCAACACAAGGCTTCCAGCATTTCCAGGATTTATATACTAAGTGAAAACAGACATAACTTCTGGCAGCTTAATAGCTCCTATTTTAGCAGTAAGATGCATCAGTTATTCTGACAGTAAGATGTACCAGTTATTCTGACAGTAAGATGTACCAGTTATTCTGACAGATACATCAGTTATTGTAACAGTAAGATGTATCAGTTATTCTAACAGTAAGATGCATCAGCTATTCTAACAGTAAGATGTATCAGTTATTCTAACAGTAAGATGCATCAGCTATTCTAACAGTAAGATGTATCAGTTATTCTAACAGTAAGATGCATCAGCTATTCTAACAGTAAGATGCATCAGTTATTCTAACAGTAAGATGTATCAGTTATTCTGACAGATACATCAGTTATTCTAACAGTAAGATGCATCAGTTATTGTAACAGTAAGATGCATCAGTTATTGTAACAGTAAGATGTATCAGTTATTCTGACAGATACATCAGTTATTCTAACAGTAAGATGCATCAGTTATTGTAACAGTAAGATGTATCAGTTATTCTGACAGATACATCAGTTATTCTAACAGTAAGATGCATCAGTTATTGTAACAGTAAGATGCATCAGTTATTGTAACAGTAAGATGTATCAGTTATTCTAACAGTAAGATGCATCAGCTATTCTAACAGTAAGATGCATCAGCTATTCTAACAGTAAGATGCATCAGCTATTCTAACAGTAAGATGTATCAGTTATTCTAACAGTAAGATGTATCAGTTATTCTAACAGTAAGATGTATCAGTTATTCTAACAGTAAGATGTATCAGTTATTCTAACAGTAAGATGTATCAGTTATTCTGACAGTAAGATGTATCAGCTATTCTAACAGTAAGATGTATCAGTTATTCTAACAGTAAGATGTATCAGCTATTCTAACAGTAAGATGTATCAGTTATTCTAACAGTAAGATGTATCAGTTATTCTAACAGTAAGATGTATCAGTTATTCTAACAGTAAGATGTATCAGCTATTCTAACAGTAAGATGTATCAGCTATTCTAACAGTAAGATGTATCAGTTATTCTAACAGTAAGATGTATCAGTTATTCTAACAGTAAGATACATCAGTTATTCTAACAGTAAGATGTATCAGTTATTCTGACAGTAAGATGTACCAGTTATTATGACAGTAAGATCTATCAGTTATTCTGACAGTAAGATGCATCAGTTATTCTAACAGTAAGATGTATCAGTTATTCTAACAGTAAGATGTATCAGATATTCTGACATTAAGATGCATCAGCTATTAAATACAGAAGCTATTCAGCACAGCTAGGCTCATACTTATCGTCATTCTTGACAGCTAGACACCTTTGTTGAACGCTAGAATTGTAACTACAGAGAATTTCGAACATATTGTAGCCATTCCAGGAAAACTGGAGTACATATTATAATTTTGGTTATATGGCACCAGAACGAGTCAAGAATTATTCTCTAGTTATCAATATTTAAAGATAATCCATGAGGCCTTGACCAGGCATAAGCAAAATTTAGAGAAAATATGAAAAAAAAAGAAAACAGAATCGCGTATTCACTTCAAGATCCCATTAAGGGGGATACATTCCCCATCCCCCCCAAAAAAAATGCAGGCAACCGCTTATAGGTCCTCTATAGGGGATACTAAAAAAGGATTTTTTTACTTATATTCTAGTAATGATGAGAAATTTAAAAACAATATTACTGATAAAGACAACTGAGAAATGTTAGAAATTATCATTTGTGATCTGGAAAATTGCAGAGTTGACACTTTGTCAAGAACACTGTTCTTGTAGAGTTGACACTTTGTCAAGAACATTGTTCTTGCAGACTTGACACTTTGTCAAGAACACTGTTCTTGCAGAGTTGACACTTTGTCAAGAACATTGTTCTTGCAGAGTTGACACTTTGTCAAGAACACTGTTCTTGCAGAGTTGACACTTTGTCAAGAACACTGTTCTTGCAGAGTTGACACTTTGTCAAGAACATTGTTCTTGCAGAGTTGACACTTTGTCAAGAACACTGTTCTTGCAGAGTTGACACTTTGTCAAGAACATTGTTCTTGTAGAGTTGACACTTTGTCAAGAACATTGTTCTTGTAGAGTTGACACTTTGTCAAGAACATTGTTCTTGCAGAGTTGACACTTTGTCAAGAACATTGTTCTTGCAGAGTTGACACTTTGTCAAGAACATTGTTCTTGCAGAGTTGACACTTTGTCAAGAACATTGTTCTTGCAGAGTTGACACTTTGTCAAGAACATTGTTCTTGTAGAGTTGACACTTTGTCAAGAACATTGTTCTTGCAGAGTTGACACTTTGTCAAGAACATTGTTCTTGTAGAGTTGACACTTTGTCAAGAACATTGTTCTTGCAGAGTTGACACTTTGTCAAGAACATTGTTCTTGTAGAGTTGACACTTTGTCAAGAACATTGTTCTTGCAGAGTTGACACTTTGTCAAGAACATTGTTCTTGTAGAGTTGACACTTTGTCAAGAACATTGTTCTTGCAGAGTTGACACTTTGTCAAGAACATTGTTCTTGTAGAGTTGACACTTTGTCAAGAACATTGTTCTTGCAGAGTTGACACTTTGTCAAGAACATTGTTCTTGTAGAGTTGACACTTTGTCAAGAACATTGTTCTTGCAGAGTTGACACTTTGTCAAGAACATTGTTCTTGCAGAGTTGACACTTTGTCAAGAACACTGTTCTTGCAGAGTTGACACTTTGTCAAGAACATTGTTCTTGTAGAGTTGACACTTTGTCAAGAACATTGTTCTTGCAGAGTTGACACTTTGTCAAGAACACTGTTCTTGCAGAGTTGACACTTTGTCAAGAACATTGTTCTTGCATAGTTGACACTTTGTCAAGAACACTGTTCTTGCAGAGTTGACACTTTGTCAAGAACACTGTTCTTGTAGAGTTGACACTTTGTCAAGAACACTGTTCTTGTAGAGTTGACACTTTGTCAAGAACATTGTTCTTGCAGAGTTGACACTTTTTTCCTTCACAAAATGAGAACGAGTTATCGGATGGGCTTCAAACTTTAATGTATTGTTTACTTAAACTTGTGGAAGGTTTGTTTAAAGTGGTATTAATACCAACAAGTTGAAGAATATCTTTATTGCTGGTATCTTTATTGTTGGTATCTTTATTGCTGTTATCTTTATTGTTGGTATCTTTATTGTTGGTATCTTTATTGCTGGTATCTTTATTGCTGTTATCTTTATTGTTGGTATCTTTATTGTTGGTATCTTTATTGCTGTTATCTTTATTGTTGGTATCTTTATTGTTGGTATCTTTATTGCTGTTATCTTTATTGTTGGTATCTTTATTGTTGGTATCTTTATTGCTGTTATCTTTATTGTTGGTATCTTTATTGCTGTTATCTTTATTGTTGGTATCTTTATTGCTGTTATCTTTATTGTTGGTATCTTTATTGCTGTTATCTTTATTGTTGGTATCTTTATTGCTGTTATCTTTATTGTTGGTATCTTTATTGTTGGTATCTTTATTGCTGTTATCTTTATTGTTGGTATCTTTATTGTTGGTATCTTTATTGCTGGTATCTTTATTGTTGGTATCTTTACTGCTGTTATCTTTATTGTTGGTATCTTTATTGTTGGTATCTTTATTGCTGTTATCTTTATTGTTGGTATCTTTATTGTTGGTATCTTTATTGCTGTTATCTTTATTGTTGGTATCTTTATTGTTGGTATCTTTATTGCTGTTATCTTTATTGTTGGTATCTTTATTGCTGTTATCTTTATTGTTGGTATCTTTATTGCTGTTATCTTTATTGTTGGTATCTTTATTGCTGTTATCTTTATTGTTGGTATCTTTATTGCTGTTATCTTTATTGTTGGTATCTTTATTGCTGTTATCTTTATTGTTGGTATCTTTATTGTTGGTATCTTTATTGCTGTTATCTTTATTGTTGGTATCTTTATTGTTGGTATCTTTATTGCTGGTATCTTTATTGTTGGTATCTTTATTGCTGTTATCTTTATTGTTGGTATCTTTATTGTTGGTATCTTTATTGCTGTTATCTTTATTGTTGGTATCTTTATTGTTGGTGTCTTTATTGCTGGTATCTTTATTGCTGGTATCTTTATTGTTGGTATCTTTATTGCTGGTATCTTTATTGCTGGTATCTTTATTCGGTGTTTGGAAATTAGGAGGAGGTGCGGAAATACCAAAACTATCATCCAAAGGGTTGAGTAGGGGTTGTTGAGGTGGTTTGGGGTAAAGGAGGTTTTGTGCGCGAGGGGCTTGGACTTCCAGTAAGCATGCGTGAGCATATTTGATAGGAGTGAATGGAGTTGAATGTTTTTTAACACTTGACGTCCTGTTAGAGTGCGAACGAAGTAACATGAAGGGATTCCGGGAAACCAGCAGGCCGGACTCTAGTCCTGGAGGTGGGAAGTACAGTGTTTACATTCTGAAGGGTGTTAATGTTCCAGTTTTATACCTACAGAGGCAAAGGCAATGTTCGCGGCTTTCACTGAGACCCACATAAAGGATCACTTGGACAACGAAATATGGATCCCAGGTTACAACCTATACAGATGTGACAGAGTGAACAGGCACAAAAAAGGGGGGGGGGTTGGCCTGTACATTGCAGAGTCACTTGTGTGCACAGAACTGCTTAATGCCTCAAATCATGTAGTGGAAGTTTTAGCAGTAAAGGTCGAGAACCAAAACCTAGTCATTGTGGTAGTCTACAAGCCTCCGGATGCAACATCCCAGCAATTCCAGGAACAGCTGTTAAAAATTGATCTCTGTCTGGAAAATCTGCCAGCTCCTGCACCCAACATCTTGCTCCTGGGGGATTTCAACTTAAGGCACCTAAAATGGAGGAATATAGCAAATAATATTGTTGCAGTAATAACACCAGGAGGCAGCTCTGATGAAAACTCACACTCACACGAGCTTTTAAATCTCTGCACAAAATTCAATTTAAACCAGCAAATAATAGAGCCTACTAGACGGAGAATACACTAGACCTCATCTTCACTAACAATGATGATCTGATAAGAAATGTCACCATATCAAAAACAATATACTCAGATCACAACATAATTGAGGTTCAGACATGTATGCGTGGAGCCCCAGACCGACATAATGAGACTAGTCACGAGGGAGCATTCACCAAATTCAACTTCAATAACAAAAACATAAAGTGGGACCAAGTAAACCAAGTCCTAACCGATATAAGCTGGGAAGATATACTAAGCAACACAGACCCCAACTTATGCCTAGAACAGATTAACTCGGTGGCACTCGATGTATGCACAAGGCTTATTCCTCTAAGAAAAAGGAGGAGTAGATGTAAAATAGAAAGAGACAGGCGCTCCCTTTACAGGTGACGGAAAAGAATAACAGAGCGGCTAAAAGAGGTCAATATATCTGAAATGCGTAGGGAGACACTGGTCAGAGAAATAGCAAGCATCGAACTTAAGCTAAAGGAATCTTATAGGAGTCAGGAATCGCGGGAAGAACTAAAAGCCATAAATGAAATCGAAAGAAACCCAAAGTATTTCTTCTCCTATGCGAAATCAAAGTCGAGAACAACGTCCAGTATTGGGCCCCTACTTAAACAAGATGGGTCCTACACAGATGACAGCAAGGAAATGAGTGAGCTACTCAAGTCCCAGTATGACTCAGTTTTTAGCAAGCCGCTAACCAGACTGAGAGTCGAAGATCAAAATGATTTTTTTATGAGAGAGCCACAGAATTTGGTTAACACAAGCCTATCTGATGTTATCCTGACGCCAAATGACTTCGAGCAGGCGATAAATGACATGCCCATGCACTCTGCCCCAGGGCCAGACTCATGGAACTCCGTGTTCATCAAGAACTGCAAGAAGCCCCTATCACGAGCTTTTACCATCCTATGGAGAGGGAGCATGGATACGGGGGTCGTCCCACAGTTACTAAAAACAACAGACATAGCCCCACTCCACAAAGGGGGAAGTAAAGCAACAGCAAAGAACTACAGACCGATAGCACTAACATCCCATATCATAAAAATCTTTGAAAGGGTTCTAAGAAGCAAGATCACCACCCATCTAGAAACCCATAAATTACACAACCCAGGGCAACATGGGTTTAGAACAGGTCGCTCCTGTCTGTCTCAACTATTGGATCACTACGACAAGGTCCTAGATGCACTAGACGACAAAAAGAATGCAGATGTAATATATACAGACTTTGCAAAAGCCTTCGACAAGTGTGACCATGGCGTAATAGCGCACAAAATGCGTGCTAAAGGAATAACAGGAAAAGTCGGTCGATGGATCTATAATTTCCTCACTAACAGAACACAGAGAGTAGTAGTCAACAGAGTAATGTCCGAGGCAGCTACGGTGAAAAGCTCTGTTCCACTAGGCACAGTACTCGCTCCCATCTTGTTCTTCATCCTCATATCTGACATAGACAAGGATGTCAGCCACAGCACCGTGTCTTCCTTTGCAGATGACACCCGAATCTGCATGACAGTGTCTTCCATTGCAGACACTGCAAGGCTCCAGGCGGACATCAACCAAATCTTTCAGTGGGCTGCAGAAAACAATATGAAGTTCAACGATGAGAAATTTTAATTACTCAGATATGGTAAACACGAGAAAATTAAATCTTCATCAGAGTACAAAACAAATTCTGGCCACAAAATAGAGCGAAACACCAACGTCAAAGACCTGGGAATGATCATGTCGGAGGATCTCACCTTCAAGGACCATAACATTGTATCAATCGCATCTGCTAGAAAAATGACAGGATGGATAATGAAAACCTTCAAAACTAGGGATGCCAAGCCCATGATGACACTCTTCAGGTCGCTTGCTTTATCTAGGCTGGAATATTGTTGCACATTAACAGCACTTTTCAAGGCAGGTGAAATTGCTGACCTAGATAATGTACAGAGAACTTTCACGGCGCGCATAACGGAGATAAAACACCTAAATTACTGGGAGCGCTTGAGGGTCCTGAACCTGTATTCCCTGGAATGCAGGCGGGAGAGGTACATGATTATATACACCTGGAAAATCCTAGGGGGACTAGTACCGAACTTGCACACGAAAATCACTCACTACGAAAGCAAAAGACTTGGCAGACGATGCAACATCCCACCAATGAAAAGCAGGGGTGTCACTAGCACGTTAAGAGACCATACAGTAAGTGTCAGGGGCCAAAGACTGTTCAACTGCCTCCCAGCATACATAAGGGGGATTACCAACAGACCCCTGGCAGTCTTCAAGCTGGCACTGGACAAGCACCTAAAGTCGGTTCCTGACCAGCCGGGCTGTGGCTCGTACATTGGTTTGCGTGCAGCCAGCAGTAACAGCCTGGGTGATCAGGCTCTGATCCACCAGGAGGCCTGGTCACAGACCGGGCCGCGGGGACGTTGACCCCCGGAACTCTCTCCAGGTCTCCAGGTAAACAGTGTAAAGCACCTCTGGCAAGACAGTGATGGAGTGAATGATGGTAAAGTTTTTCTTCCTCGGGGCACCCTGCCTTGGTGGGAGACTGCCGATGTGTTAATAAAAATAAAATCTATTGTTCATCGAAATGTTACAGTGAACAACATGTAGCCAACATGTATAAAGGCCTAATGTTCAGTATTATATAGTTCAATTCCTTATGTTATTCCCATGCATTATGAACCTAAGGAATAACTCTTCTAATTGCCTTTATAATCTCAACAATGGTGTATCCTATTTGGAAGACGTTTGGGGCTAATAAACCACGGCACGGGTGGAGTTCGAACTCGTGGAGAGTGAGTCTACAAACTCCACTCCAGTGCGTAAGCTTATGTACTGGAGTCGTAAAATTCCACTCCAGTGCGTAAGCTTATGTACTGGAGCAAGTCATAAAATTCGACTCCAGTGCGTAAGCTTACGTACCGGTCTGGAGTTTCACGATTCACTCGCCATGGGTTCGAACACCACCCGTCTCGTCATTGTTTACAATTGTGATACGATTTCGTGAGTCACGTTTGTTGAATACTTTTTCTGAATCACTGAATATGAATATATATATATATATATATATATATATATATATATATATATATATATATATATATATATATATATCCTCCATGGGGAAGTGGAACAGAATTCTTCCTCCGTAAGTCATGCGTGTTGTAAGAGGCGACTAAAATACCGGGAGCAAGAGGCTAGTAACTTCTTCTCCTGTATATATAACTAAATGTAAAAGGAGAAACTTTCGTTTTTCCTTTTAGGCCACCCCGCCTCGGTGGTCCACCCTGCCTCGGTGGTCCACCCTGCCTCGGTGGTCCACCCTGCCTTGGTGGTCCACCCCGCCTCGGTGGTCCACCCTGCCTCGGTGGTCCACCCTGCCTCGGTGGTCCACCCTGCCTTGGTGGTCCACCCTGCCTCGGTGGTCCACCCTGCCTCGGTGGTCCACCCTGCCTCGGTGGTCCACCCTGCCTCGGTGGTCCACCCTGCCTCGGTGGTCCACCCTGCCTCGGTGGTCCACCCTGCCTCGGTGGTCCACCCTGCCTCGGTGGTCCACCCTGCCTCGGTGGTCCACCCTGCCTTGGTGGTCCACCCTGCCTCGGTGGTCCACCCTGCCTCGGTGGTCCACCCTGCCTCGGTGGTCCACCCTGCCTCGGTGGTCCACCCTGCCTCGGTGGGATACGGCCGGTGTGTTGAAAGAAATATATGTATATATATATATATATATATATATATATATATATATATATATATATATATTGTGTAGGTATAGATTTGTCTATATTCTACAGTAAATATTAAGTATTAGACCGAATTATACATATGCACATGCATACACACACATACACATAGGCATTCATGTGTATACACATGCGTATAAATACATGTGTACACACATAAACATGCATACATATGAATACACATACATGCATACACATATACACACGCATTCTTTCGCAAAAGTGTACATTCGTACATACATGTGTACCTGCTGACTTTACCAAGATGCATATATACTTACACGGATACTTTTGCATCTGTTCATACATACATGCATGCATATCCGTTAATAAACAGGTCCATGCTTGAGATCTGAACCGTGGACCATGAACCATGGTCCATGAACCGTGGTCCATGTGCTATTACAGGTCTAGTATTACAACAGAGCAAATAGGTTAAGTTACTTTGTGGTTGTATGGGTCTAGTCATAGCTCCTGGTCCCGATTCTTGCCAGATTCACTCCCTTCTAGCATCGAGTGCCTTGCTGTACCCGCTCTTAAAGCTGTGTGTGGAGCCCGTATGTTCTGTGAAGGTGTAAGAACCCTTTGAAAACAGAATAAATTTTATCGAAGATAAACAACTTTTTAGAAAATATAAACTAACATCTTTAAATATAAACCAAACATAAAATTGACCTGAAGCGAATGATGGAAAAATAAATGATTAAATAAATGATGGAGCCGAATACGTTAACAAAAATATTCCGAGTCTGCCGTTGGTATGGCCAGGCGCACACGACTAGCTGGTGTGTGATGGGACGCTGGAGACAGTAAGAGTAAGGAAGTCACAGGTGGTCGTGAATATTGTGAAGTCCAGCTGCAGATGGTTACAATGCCTGTGAAGGTGGGCAGCTAGAAGCTTACGAGTTAGCTGCCAGTGGTAGTCAGCTGGAAGTCGGCAACACAGGTATAAAGAACAAGGCAAATTCCTGAATTGTAGAATGTTGCCGAGATAGTAGCTCTATCCTGGTGGTATAGATTATTACAATAAAAAACGCTAAACCAACAAGGGTCGTGCAGCACGGCGGGGCAGAAAATAGGACCAGGGCTATAAACAGCTAGGTGGAGTGGGGATCAGAGGTGAGAGGGGTGAAAGAGTTGGAAAGGATGCTAAGGGCTATGTGTCAAAGTTCGTACAGTAAAGCAGTTGCAAGAAGGCAAGATAAGGTAAGAGAGGTAGCGCGGCGGTGTTGGAGGCAAATTCTGCGAGCTCGCTGGAGCTGACAAACTTCACAGACAGGAATAGGGTGTCGGTCCATGAGATACCCATGGGTAAGACGAGTATGGCCGATGTGGAGACGGGAGAGCATAGTCTCCTAAGCATGGCAACGGAGGTAAGAAGATGACCACAAACCTATAAGCGGTTTAATAGAGTGCAATTTATTTTGGTGCATGTCTAACCACCTTTGTTGCCAACAGCTGAAAAGACGGGCAGAAATGACTAAAATAATCTCTGAACGAAATACCTCTATAGGTAACCGGAAGATCACATACCACTGACCGTACAGCAGCATCCACCTGATCACTGCCCTGCACATCAGCGTGTCCAGGACCCAACAAAAAACGTCTTTGTTTTGGCTAGCCACACAGCACAACCATACTTGAATATGAAGGACCAATGGATGAGGGGAATCAAATTGTTTAATGGCTTATAAAGCACTGAGTTAATCTGAAGTGATCACAAACGTCTAAGGAGACGTATGTAATATGGAGAAGCGCTGTGAGGATGGCATACAACTCGGCAGTAAAAATACTAACTGAGTAAACCATACCCCCGGCCGGGATTGAACCCGCGGTCATAGAGTCTCAAAACTCCAGCCCGTCGCGTTAGCCACTAGACCAGCTAGCCACAATAAGATTCAATCCCGGCCGGGGGTATGGTTTATTTGCAATCGTGTCATTACGATTTCTTGAGTCATACTAACTGAGTCTAACAAATGACCTCGGACAACATCGTCAGGGAACACCGCCGGAAACTCAACACTTTCAGAAGATTTAGAACCATCTGTATAAACAGCAATGGCATAAGCATGCGACCGGAAGTGATCAAGAAAAAGAGAATGAGAAGCAGTTGTATACAGGAGAGCTTTGGCGCATGGCAGTAGGGAAAAAACAGACATGAACCGTCGGAACCTCTCAAGGGGGAAGGGAAAAGCAGAAGCTAAATGAACATACAAAGAGGTAACTGGAGAGAAAACCGGAGTGAAGATGAAGAGAAAACGGTCAGAGTAGGCAAGGGTGCCGAACAAATAATGGTCTTCTACTAACGTCTGAGACCAACCTATACGGAACACGAAAGTCATGAGAATGGACAAAGTAACGAAGGCAATGAGCATCACGACGATCAGCTAAGGAAGGAACATTCGCCATAGCATAGCGGCTTTCAACAGGGAATGAATGAAAGGCACCAAGGCATAAACCTAGACCCTGATGATGACGGGGGTCCAACTTAAAGTTGTAGGAGAAGCCACAGAATAAACTTAGTCGCCATAATCCAGCTTGGACAAGACTAGGGTGGAATCCAAATGGAGGAGAGTTCGGCGATCTGTTCCCCATGAACGATGCACGAGAATTTTAAGGAGATTCAGCCGACCATGGCAAGTTGTCTTCAAAGAGGAAATGTGAGGTTTCCATGTCAACCGGAAATCGAAGAGAAGGCCAAGAAACTTGGCTGTATCACATTCTAGAAAACGTGAGCTGTGTAAATACAATAGTATATCTTGGATAAGAGGGCATCTAGTGAATGTAATGAGAAGTGGCCCAATGGGAAACTCTGTCAATCGCATCCTGAAGGAAGGCTGCTACCCGGAGACAGTCAGCACCTGCGTAAGCTACAGCGAAGCCATGCACATAAAGTGACGACCAAATTTGCGATGGAAGAACGAAAGGTAGGTCATTTATAGCCAAGAGAAAATGGTAGTGCTAAGGACAACCTAGTGGGACACCCTCAGCCTGAACAAAGACTGAGGAAAGCGAGACGCCAACACGGACACGAAAATGTCTGTCAGATATGAAAGCAGCAAGGAAGGTTGGTAGATTACCGCAGAGGCCTAAAGAGTATGATTGAGCTAAAATATTATACCTCCAAGTGGTGTCATATGCCTTCTCAAGATAAAAAAGGACTGCTGGGATGGAGTGTTTGTTAGCAAAGATATTTCATACATACGTATCTAATTGGAGCAAGGTGTCCAATGTAGAGTGGCCCTTGTGAAAGCCATATTGGTGAGGAGAAAGACTATTGTGAGTCTCCAAATATCATATTAGATGTTTATCACCAATTGTTCCAGCACTTAACAGACTACACTGGTCAGAGCAATGGGACGATAGTGAGAGGTGTCAAGCCCCAAGGTACCTGGTTTGTGAAACAGTAGGACAATGGCAGATTTCCACTGATGAGGGAGAACTCCTTGTGTCTAAATAAGATTGAAAAGACGCAAAAGGACTAAGGTCTGTAGAATGCAGATGTTGCAGCATACTGATATATCATCAGGCCCAGCTGCCGATGACTGGCAAACAGAAAGTGTGAACTCTAGCTCCATGAGAGTGAAAGGTATGTTATACGGCTACATTCCATTAGAAGAGAAATCCAACGGCAATTTCTCCTCGGCAGACTTAGACGCAAGAAACGAGGGGCAGAGGTGAAGCCCTTGGGAGACATGAACAAAATAGCTCCCAATCTCACTAACACCAGCAACCTGGAAAATGGGAGCTGAATCTGGAGTGTACTTCCCACACAACTTCCATACATTCTTCCAAACTGCACACATAGGGGAAGTCGAGGTAATGGTAGACACAGTCTTGCCAACAAGTGCATTTAGCATCGTGTATGACTCGCACGAGTGACTGCCCTTGCCCACTTAAAACCCAAAAGATCTGAGGTCCGATTATATCGGTAATGGCGCCATGGAATGCGTTTGAAATGCACTGCACGGGCACATGCAGGAGACTGCCTACCTGAGGTTTAAGGAATAGAACATGATGCTGCAGTCAAAACTAATGTCGAAAACTGTTGCACCAGCTCATCAATAGAGGATGAAGAAGGGTCCCCACAAAAGCAGTAAGATGAGAGTATAAGCTCCAATGCGCTCGTCCAAATTGCCAACGAGGGATACGAAGTAGTTGGGAATACGTAGTAGAAATAAGAAGAATAGGAAAATGATCACTGTCAAGCAAATCTGGGAGAAAAGACCAAGTGTACTGAAGTGTGATTGACGAGGAGTGGATAGAACGATCAATGCAAGAGACTGAGTGCACAAGTTAAAATGGGTGGGAGCACTCGTATTTAAAACATGAAGAGGATAAGAAGTGAGAAGAGTCTCCAACTGATCACCACGAGAGTCACAGTGGCACCCTCCCCAAAGATGATGGTGAGGGTTAAAATCACCTAACAAAATGGGCGGTGGTAGAGAAGAGATCAAGAATGCAATATCCGAGATACAGAATGCACGGGAGGGGGAGAGGTAGAGAGCAAACTGTATACCATCTGTGCAAATTAATATGAACTGCAGTATAATGCAGCAGAAAACGAACCTGTTGATACGGTATACCAATGCACACAAAAATTGCACTCGTTAAATGATTCATCAGGAAAGGGATCAGAAGAATGCAACAGCATATAGCCCAAAACAGGATGAATAACAACGGAACGAATTTTGGGCTCTTGTAACCCGACACATACTGGGGAAAACTGGGAAAGCAATACCTGGAGCTGTTCCCAATTACCTCTGAGGCCACAAGTATTCCACTGTAAATAAGTCAATATTTACAAAGACAGGTATGCCAACAATAAGAATTGATAAAATCTATGGCTATTAGGGTCAGTGAAATCAATGTGTGGAGGCAACGGAAAGCGTGTAAACAAGGAGGATTCAGAATGCTGTGAAGGAAAAGATTGCTGCAAGGGTCATGAAAAGTAAGAAGGGGTAGGAGGCACGGCAGTGCTCATTGAGGGTTTCGTCTCAGCAATATAGTTGGGGATGGCCTCAAGTGTTTCCATGGATTAGGAAGATGTTGATACCATGATTTCAGAGACAGATGAGGTAGAGCAAATAGAGATTGGGGAAACTACTGAGGGAACCAAAGAGGTCTGAGAGGGGAGGGGAGTATGAACCTGTAGCGATGCACTGGCGGGGGCAGAAGAGTCCTGCGGTGGAACAGGAGAGGAAGGAGGCTGGAGGGTAACTGGGGAAGAAGATGGGGGGGAGGGACAGGAGAAGAGGGGACTACAAGAGGGGGTGAACCTCCACCTTCGTGTGAGTTAGAAAGGGGGATGAGAACTAGGCACCGAGGCTGGAAAGGAAAACTGTTGGGGTATTTTAAGCACCGGAGGAATGCAGAGACTTGGGCTTATGAGACAGGTTCAACTTTGCAGATGAAGATGCAGGCATGTGTGGTAAGAAGGTGGGGGTTTCAGAGGGTAAAACTGCAAAAGAATTAGAGATGGGGGTGACCCCAGAAGACACGACACCGGAGGACCTGGTAGGAGGGGGGGACTGTCAAGGTTGGAGGTCTCCTAGCTATTCGAGAATAAGGGACACGAGGAATATTCCCCTGAAGGTGGAGCTGAGAGACAGCCATAGCATAAGTAAGGCCTTCATTATCCTAAAGACAATGGATGAGGTTCATTGCAACTGAGACAAGTGGGGGAAAGACAGCAAGACGTATTGCTATGATCCAAGGCACCACAGATCGGGCACTCCTTTGCAGATCTGCAGCATTTAGCAGGGTGTCTGGAGCGCCAACAATTTTGACACTGTTGGGAGTAGGCACCACTTTATGGTCCTCTAGGCAATAGCCCACAATATAAACGATATAAACAGAGGATGGGAGTTCATGGCAGTCAAAGGTTAAGCGGATGATGTTACTTGGAAAACACCTCCGTCTGCAAGTGGGTATGACATATGTATCTACTTTGAGAATTGGAAGGCCATGAAGGGATAATTGCTCCCAAATTATCATCACAGCAAGCCAGAAAAGCACTCTGTACAATGGTATGTGGTAAAACCACCGTACCACTGCAAGAATTCAGAGTAGCGTGCTTGTCAACTGTGATTGGAATGTTATCACTGGAAGTAAGATGGGAAAGATCATGAGCTTGCTCTGCATTCTGAACTGTAATGATGCACGCACTGCTTTGAAGAGTGTGAAAGGATATCTTTTGGAGATGTCGGTTGTAGGGAAAAGAATTTAGTCCACTGCGTACTTGTAAACATGGTGAGTAAATGAAGTGGGCGTCACATAGGTGGTTTTTGGGTGGAATGGGCAGAAAAGAACCATCATCAGCAAATGGTCTGGAACGTTTAGGCGTATTACGACTATCCAAAAACCATTGCACCATATTCGGGGAAGCTGGATGCATAGTTAAAGGCATGCAAGATGCAGAGGTACTAACAGGAATGGGCAGAGCTTCAGCATCAGGAGCAGGTGGCAAAGTCTCACCAGCAGATGGTGCAGGGGTATGGGAAGAGTCTAGAGAATGCTCCAATAATGAAGCTGGATCAGAACAGGATGCAAGAACAGAAATTGGCCTGGGAGGAGGAGGGTTATCATGGAACAAAGACTCCATGATGGTGGTACTTCTCTTTTATTATTTTAAAGAGAAAAAGAAAGAAAGAAAAAAAAGAGGGACAGCAGAGGGAAAGGGCCGTAAGTTCCTCCTCTCATCCAAGGACCTCGAGACCGCAAGCAGTGCAGATGCAGTGTGGAACCTGTGCCATACCCTACCCATCATGCCAGTAAACCAGCGCTCTGGGATAGCAACCTCACATCTACAGACCCACCTCGGCTGACAAAAGAGAGTGCGGTCGGATACCTGCCACAAAGCATACCTCCTTCTGCTGTCACCTCCCAGAACCAAAAGGCAGCCTCTGGAGACACACCCATCATCTGCAGGACACCCCACCCACTTCTCGGAAATCCAGGAAGGGAGCACGGTGCCTCCAGACAATCCAGGTTCCATGGCAAACTGTACCACACCCGAGAAACCTCATGGAGTGGAATGAACTCCAGCACACCTTCCCCTACCTTGAAACTAATGCCAGAGGGGAGGACCCCAGGGCTACAAACGGGATAGGGAAAAGGGAGGGTTGGGAGAGGAGAGAAAGGAGAAAAAGGGAGATGGGGAGGATGAGATAAGGAAGGGAGGATTGGGGGTAATTAGGTTTGGTCTGAAGAAGACAAGGAGTCCCCCTTAAAGAGGTGGGGGTATACAAAAACAGTTCTCAGATGAGACTTTTGAACTACACAGTATTTATGACAGCGGAGTTCTAATGATGCAGAGCGTGGATCTAGAGCAAAAGAGAGTTCACAAGGCCTTTGTTGAGATTATGGACCTGCGCATAAGTTCTCGTAATGTAGTAGACGTGTAAACACTAACCAAATGTGGAGGAACAGTAGAGTTCCGAAGATGATAAATTCTTTAGTTTCTGATCTATTATCAGATCATGTTGCTCGTCTCGACTAGCATCTGTTGGGTGACCCGAACCATCCAGCAAGGCTGAGAAGAAGAAAAAAAAAGGAAATTACGAACCGGACAAGGAGTCATTCACATGATAGGCTGAAAGCAATTAAAAGAAATGGTGATAACTAAATATTACCTTATAAATGTAACTGTATCCAAGTCCAGACATAACTTAAAAAGCATAAGAAAATAACTCTTGTTTATTAAATTAAGAAAAACTAAACGTAAAATAAGTAATCAATAACTGATCTCCGTACTTACAGTCATGACGAGAGAAGAAAACCAAGTGACACTACTCCGCCAACAAGTGTCCCTTGTTGATTCTCACCCGGTGGATCAAGTGGGGGTCGGGGGGGTCGGGGTCGGGGGTCGAGGGGGTCGGGGGTCGAGGGGGTCGGGGGGTCGGGGGGGGGGGTTGGGGGTCGGGGGTAGGGGGGTTGGGGGGTCGGGGGGGTCGGGGGTCGGGGCCGGGGGTTCGGGGGGTCGGGGGGTCGGGGGGTGGTAAAGGTAACTGCTCACATTCCCCTTTCAGAACAGTCATACTGCCAGTCATACTTCCTCCACCAGTCATTCAGTCTTCTACTCTTATTTAATTAACTTTATTCTCACAGTACCCACCTATATATATATATATATATATATATATATATATATATATATATATATATATATATATATATATATATATATATATATATATATATATATATATTTTCAGGGTTCGAGTCACAGCTCTTGTGAGTGTGCACTTACCTATTTGTGGTTACAGGGGTCGAGTGACAGTTCCTGGATGTGTGTGTGCATGTGTACTTGTGTTTGTGTATGTGTGTGTGTGTGTGTGTGTGTGTGTGTGTGTGTGTGTGTGTGTGTGTGTGTGTGTGTGTGTGTGTGTGTACTGAACTATATTTGTACTCACCTAGTTATGGTTGCAGGGCTCGAGTCATAGCTCCTGCCCCCCCCCCCCCGCCTCTTCACTGGTTGCTAATGTGTGTTTGTGTGTGTCTGTGTATGTGTATCTCAGTGTACGAGGTAGAATTACAAGTTTAACATATCTAGCCACGAGAAGACGCCTGTTGGGTGTCCAGGCTCCTCCCACCAACGTTTCCTAGGCTACCCCTATCCTACCATCCTTCCACCCAAACGCAATCAACTGCTACACATATCACTGTGACTGGGGGAATAGGTTTGACGGCTATGAGGAGGGTGTTCAATGCGATGTGGAATGTAATGAATATATGATCAGAGAAAATGAGGGGACCAGGAAATATGAAGAGGACCTGGGTTCGATTCCCGGCGGGTGGAAACATTTCGACACGTTTCCTTACACCTGTTGTCCTGTTCACCTAGCAGCAAATAGGTACCTGGGTGCTAGTGGACTGGTGTGGGTGGCATCCTGGGGGACAAGATTAAGGACCACAATGGAAATAAGTTAGACAGTCCTCGATGACGCACTGACTTTCTTGGGTTATCCCGGGTGGCTAACCCTCCGGGGTTAAAAATCCGAACGAAATCTTATCTTCGTTATTGGGAATGATGATGTCAGGTTTGCCCTGGCCCTCTGTGATTAGGTGTTGAAATGGTGACCAGGGTGTATGAGGTGTTTCTATTGGAACATTCGTAGAGTTGTGTTCCGTGATCAATGGTGAACCTGTTGTGAAAAACTGTGTTTTGAGTACAGGTTTAGCGCTGTATGACTTTTGTTGGTTTATAATAATAATAATAATAATAATAATAATAATAATAATAATAATAATAATAATTGCGTAGATATCTGCCAGAAGACCGACAGGTTGGAGAAGCGTAGGATCATGGATGTTAAGGAGGTGCTCACCTAGTTGTACTCACCTAGTTGAGGTTGCGGGGGTCGAGTCCGAGCTCCTGGCCCCGCCTCTTCACTGATCGCTACTAGGTCACTCTCCCTGAGCCGTGAGCTTTATCATACCTCTGCTTAAAGCTATGTATGGATCCTGCCTCCACTACATCGCTTCCCAAACTATTCCACTTACTAACTACTCTGTGGCTGAAGAAATACTTCCTAACATCCCTGTGATTCATCTGTGTCTTCAGCTTCCAACTGTGTCCCCTTGTTACTGTGTCCAATCTCTGGAACATCCTGTCTTTGTCCACCTTGTCAATTCCTCTCAGTATTTTGTATGTCGTTATCATGTCCCCCCTATCTCTCCTGTCCTCCAGTGTCGTCAGGTTGATTTCCCTTAACCTCTCCTCGTAGGACATACCTCTTAGCTCTGGGTGTGTGTGTGTGTGTGTGTGTGTGTGTGTGTGTGTGTGTGTGTGTGTGTGTCTGTGTGTATGTGTGTGTGTGTGTGTGTGTGTGTGTGTGTGTGTGTGTGTGTGTGTGTGTGTGTGTGTGTGTGTGTGTGTGTGTGTGTGTGTGTGTGTGTGTGTGTGTGTGTGTGTGTGTGTGTGTATGTGTGTGTGTGTGTGTATACTCCCGTAATTGAACTCATCTAATTGTGGTTGCAGGGTTCGAGACTCAGCTCCTGGCCCCGCCTCTTCACTGAGTGCTACTAGGTCCTCTCTCTCCCTGCTCCATGAGCTTTATCATACCTCATCTTAAAGCTACGTATGGTTCCTGCCCCCTGTGTGTGTGTGTGTGTGTGTGTGATGTGGTAATGAAGGATGAAGATAGAAGTCTTTGTTGTGAGGGTAAGAGTAAAGAGTAATTAGAAACCTGTGTTTTAGAGTGCTGATCACTAATTCAGTTAGGTCGTGACAGGGATCAGCAAGAGACTGGCGAGTAGTGACCAATGTGTCTGATTAGTTGAGTAGCAGCACATCTGAGCGCTCTGAATTATTGAATTTTAGCAGGATATGAAGTACAGTGCCTGCACTCTGAAGGAGGGGTGTTAATGTTGCAGTTTAAAAACTGTAGTGTAAAGCACCCTTCTGGCAAGACAGTGATGGAGTGAATGATGGTGAAAGTTTTTCTTTTTCGGGCCACCCTGCCTTGGTGGGAATCGGCCAGTGTGATAATAAAAAATAATAAAAAATAATGTATGTGTTTTAGTTACGCATATGCGACCTTTAATTAAGAGCAATATTGTGTGTTTAGAGACATGTGCAACATCTGGATATCTTTATTGTAGACGTTTCGCCATCCAGTGGCTTTATCAATACAGATTCTAGGACATAATAGGAAGACAGTAGAACTATATACAAAAGATGAGGTAATCAGTCCCTCAGTCTTGGAGTTAGTGTTCACAGCATCGTGGTGGAGGAGAATCTGGAGCAAAGGCAAGAAGACTGGCGGTTATATAGGCGTCAGTGGATAAGGACGTGTAGCAGACGAGGACATAGTCACTGGTAGGCGGGATTCCCCAGTGGAAGTAGGTCCTACCCAAAGGGATGGGTTAGTTGCAGCAGCCGTGAAGAAGGTCTTGTAGATGTCCTCTGAACCAATATTCCATGATGTTGCAGTGTCTGACAAGTTGTGCAAGAAAGGTATAAAATACCGACAATATGGGGAATCCCGCCTACCGGTGACTATGTCCTCGTCTGCTACACGTCCCTATCCACTGACGCCTATATAACCGCCAGTCTTCTTGCCTTTGCTCCAGATTCTCCTCCACCACGATGCTGTGAACACTAACTCCAAGGCTGAGGGACTGATTACCTCATCTTCTCTACATAGTTCTACTTTCTTCTAATTATGTCCTAGAATCTGTATTGATAAAGTCACTGGATGGCGAAACGTCTACAATAAAGATACCCAGATGTTGCACATGTGTCTTAACTTTCATATTGTCGATATTTATACCTTTCTTACACAATATTGTGTGTTGCTGGAAGTGTCATGGAAGATCTAGCGAGCCAGCGCCAGGCTGGAGCCCATCTGGACTGTTCCGCCAGTGTTGGTGTGTTTGGCGATAGTTTGTAAGAGCTTTGGCGTTTTTGTGTGGAAGAAGAGGAAGACGGATTTCGTGGCTTTAGAAAGTTTCTCAAGCCGTTCGTGTTCTTGTGTTTGTCTGAAGGTGTGAGTAATGAGGAACTGTTCGTCTTCCATCTGGTAGTGGGGCGAGATGAGCGTGAGGAAGTGGAGGACGAAGAGTGACATTGAAAGTAAGGGATGTGGATGGGATGACTTTGTGTGGACTCCAACTCAAGGTTAACTTTATTCCCAACATTTTGGTGTTGTTTTGAGTTCTCTGTCCCCTTCTCTTGCTAATCTTTATATTAATTATTTCGAAGCTGGTGTGCGCAGTTCTCTCAGGCCTCGCTATGTAGTTGATGATGCCTTTGCTCTTGGCCACATGATTCAAGTTTCTTCCATTTCTTGACGCTGTTAACAATTTTGATTCATCCATCAAGTTCAAAGATGAGTGGAATGAGAATCTAACTCTTTGCTTCCTTTTCTTGATGTTCAAGTCCGTCCTTGATACTGTGTCAGGCACAGCAACATATTGGGATCGTGATGCAGAGGAATTTTTCAAAGTTTGCCTAACATATATTATTATTATAATCAGAAATAAGCGCTAAGCCACAAGGGCTATACAGCTGCCTAACATATAGACACGACCTATTTACACTAGTGGGTTTTCCCACTAATGACTTAGTCTACCACTACTCAACTTCATCTGTCATCAGCATATAAGCGTCATCGCTGCAATTTTATCAAGATTGATGGACTGAACACATCAACTCCAGGATCTAGGACTGATTACCTCAAGCTTCTCGTTACTGACCTTTCTCTGCATTGGACTAAAGAGACCACTGGCTGGCGAAACGTTTCCTGAATTCTTAAATAAAGATACCTTAAGGTGGCACACGTCTCATTTATCAACTTGTCAGGTATCTGAACCATATATTAAAAAACTACTGCCACTACTATTACTACTACTATTACTACTATTATTACTACTACTACTACTACTACTACCACTCTCTTCTTCCCTCGCCCCCCAACTGTCTGGTGGTTTCCGTCTTCTCTACTTTTGCCGCTCCAGTAGTGTCTGGACAATAATCCAGGACAGACCGAATCATCGTCATTAAGTTTGTTTCCTAACTGGGAGTTTTTTGGTAACTTGATCCAGCCATCATATTGTAACTATTGTTAGGTAAGACACATATGCAACAGTTAGGTATCTTTATTACGAAACGTTTCGTAATAAAGTTACCTAACTGTTGCATATGTCTTACCTAACAACCTGTCGGTATTTTATACCATTTTAATGTTCATATTGTAACTATTCATTGACAACCGACTCTTATGGTAGTCAACATTATTCTTGGTTGCCACAGCATTTGATATTCTTGACTATTACACTGACGATCAGTGGTGGACCTATATTTTTGGGGCCCTGAAACTTAAACTGTTATGGGGGCTCTTTCGCAGCCCCTTCACATACAGTAGACCCAAAAAATTTAAGAAAACGTGGACTAAAGTCACTTTGGGGTCTCTCCGGGATTAAAAACCCTGAAGTTTAAGCTTCGTAGTAGATCTGTCCATTCTCCCTTTATCTACTTCCCTTAGAACTTTCTTTACCTTTCAACTTAATTGGGAATATACAAACAGACGTTATAATAACCTATATTATATAATAAGTTAGACTATCTTATGAATGGAAATAAAATACCAGAAATTAAGAAAATATCTTAAAATCTTTGGTACCAGAAAAGAAATTATATACAATTGATATGATCCACAGTCAGCACTCCTGGCCCCATATCACTCACTTATTTACCCCTATCTCACCTATGGAATTTGTGCATGGGGCTCAACAACAATAAACCATCTCAGACAATTAATTATCCAACAAAAGGCTGCAGTCAGAATGATAACAAATTCCCACTACAGGCAGCACACTCCACCAATATTCAAAACTCTAAACCTACTCACCATACAAAACATCCATACTTATTACTGCACCTACTACATACATAGAACACTTAACTCTGATATAAACCCTCCCCTCAAACGTCTCCTTACCAACCTCAACAGAACACTGGACCATAACACAAGACACAGATCACTCTTTGATGTTCCTCGTGTCCATCTCACACTATGCAAAAACTCAATGCACATAAAAGGCCCTAAAATCTGGAATTCATTACCTGTAAATATAAAAGAAACACTGTTTATAAATTCAAGTCTCTTCTCAAAAATCACTTACTCACCCACAACTAAATAAATACTGAATAATTGTATCTCAAATGTTTCTCATTATTGTATCTCATAAATGTCTAACCTGTGACCCAATCAAACTTCTAATTACATTACCTAACATAATACTCCATTCTACTGATTACTCAGCAACACAGTAAATGACCAAATGACCTGTCTTTGTAATACTAACTTGTACTAAATTGTTATCTGTTAACAATAATTTTTGTACCACTGAATATATCATTGCTTAGTTAATCTTAAGTTAATTTTAACCTGCCCATAATGCTCTAAATACAAGGGGCTTCGGCATGTTGCACTTTAACTACTGTATTCCTGTACTTCCCTGTATCATGTTCAAATTAATAAATAAATAAATAAATAAATAAATAAATTAAATAAATCAATAAATACTGCCGCAAATATTCTCCCGTTTACCGTTGTACGTCCCTGATTTTGTGTACAGATATTCTCTCTCGGTATATTCCGTTTACAGTATATATTATTTGCGCTAACTGACCGTTTTCTTGAGGTAATTTTTTATTCGTGAAATTCCACCATATTTATTAGCAATTACGAAAAACTTTCACGAATGAATCACGCATCATGATTCACAAGTTAGCGTGTAACTGATCTCACACAGATGTGAATCACGAATCATATGATTCACAAGTTAGCGTGTAACTGATCTCACACACATGTGAATCACGAATCATGATTCACAAGTTAGCGTGTAACTGATCTCACACAGATGTGAATCACGAATCATATGATTCACAAGTTAGCGTGTAACTGATCTCACACAGATGTGAATCACGAATCATATGATTCACAAGTTAGCGTGTAGCTGATCTCACACAGATGTGAATCACGAATCATATGATTCACAAGTTACCGTGTAACTGATCTCACACAGATGTGAATCACGAATCATATGATTCACAAGTTAGCGTGTAGCTGATCTCACACAGATGTGAATCACGAATCATATGATTCACAACCATTGAGACTTGGGCTTACAAACCTCCAAAATGAACCTCCAAAATGAACCTCGAAAATGAACCTCCAAATTGAACCTCCAAAATGAACCTCCAAAATGAACCTCCAAAATGAACCCCCAAAATGAACCCCCAAAATGAACCTCCAAAATGAACCTCCAAAATGAACCTCCAAAATGAACCTCCAAAATGAACCTCCAAAATGAACCTCCAAAATGAACCTCCAAAATGAACCTCCAAAATGAACCTCCAAAATGAACCTCCAAAATGAACCTCCAAAATGAACCCCCAAAATGAACCTCCAAAATGAACCTCCAAAATGAACCTCCAAAATGAACCTCCAAAATGAACCCCCAAAATGAACATCCAAATTGAACCTCCAAAGTGAACCTCCAAAATGAACCTCCAAAATGAACCTCCAAAATGAACCTCCAAAATGAACCTCCAAAATAAACCTCCAAAATGAACCTCCAAAATGAACCCCCAAAATGAACCTCCAAAATTAACCCCCAAAATGAACCTCCAAAATGAACCTCCAAAATGAACCTCCAAAATGAACCCCCAAAATGAACCTCCAAAATGAACCCCCAAAATGAACCCCCAAAATGAACCCCCAAAATGACCTCCAAAATGAACCTCCAAAATGAACCTCCAAAATAAACCTCCAAAGTGAACCTCCAAAATGAACCTCCAAAATGAACCTCCAAAGTGAACCTCCAAAATAAACCTTCAAAATGAACCTCCAAAATGAACATCCAAAGTGAACCTCCAAAGTGAACCTCCAAAATGAACCTCCAAAATGAACCTCCAAAGTGAACCTCCAAAATGAACCTCCAAAATGAACCTCCAAAATGAACCTCCAAAATGAACCTCCAAAGTGAACCTCCAAAGTGAACCTCCAAAGTGAACCTCCAAAGTGAACCTCCAAAATGAACCTCCAAAGTGAACCTCCAAAATGAACATCCAAAGTGAACCTCCAAAATGAACCTCCAAAATGAACCTCCAAAGTGAACCTCCAAAGTGAACCTCCAAAATGAACCTTCAAAATGAACCTCTAAAATGAACCTCCAAAATGAACATCCAAAATGAACCTCCAAAATGAACCTCCAAAATGAACCTCCAAAATAAACACCGAACATCACGTAAATCGTAAAAAAGTTCCAACATGTACAGAACAAAACTCATCATAAAGGGCGAAACGTTTCCTAAATAATAAA
Source organism: Cherax quadricarinatus (assembly GCF_038502225.1). NCBI lineage: Eukaryota > Metazoa > Arthropoda > Malacostraca > Decapoda > Parastacidae > Cherax > Cherax quadricarinatus. The sequence goes on from NC_091387.1 coordinate 11,702,163, forward strand.
ATGTCTAGCTGCTACACATGACTTACTGGTTCACACTAAGGTATGTTATTACGATAATATAATGTCTTTCTTTACTACCAGTACATGTACAAGGTATACCAGTACATGTACAAGGTATACCAGTACATGTACAAGGTATACCAGTACATGTACAAGGTATACAAGTACATGTACAAGGTATACCAGTACATGTACAAGGTATACAAGTACATGTACAAGGTATACCAGTACATGTACAAGGTATACAAGTACATGTACAAGGTATACCAGTACATGTACAAGGTATACCAGTACATGTACAAGGTATACAAGTACATGTACAAGGTATACCAGTACATGTACAAGGTATACAAGTACATGTACAAGGTATACCAGTACATGTACAAGGTATACCAGTACATGTACAAGGTATACAAGTACATGTACAAGGTATACCAGTACATGTACAAGGTATACCAGTACATGTACAAGGTATACAAGTACATGTACAAGGTATACCAGTACATGTACAAGGTATACAAGTACATGTACAAGGTATACCAGTACATGTACAAGGTATACCAGTACATGTACAAGGTATACAAGTACATGTACAAGGTATACCAGTACATGTACAAGGTATACCAGTACATGTACAAGGTATACCAGTACATGTACAAGGTATACAAGTACATGTACAAGGTATACCAGTACATGTACAAGGTATACCAGTACATGTACAAGGTATACAAGTACATGTACAAGGTATACCAGTACATGTACAAGGTATACAAGTACATGTACAAGGTATACCAGTACATGTACAAGGTATACCAGTACATGTACAAGGTATACAAGTACATGTACAAGGTATACCAGTACATGTACAAGGTATACCAGTACATGTACAAGGTATACAAGTACATGTACAAGGTATACAAGTACATGTACAAGGTATACAAGTACATGTACAAGGTATACAAGTACATGTACAAGGTATACAAGTACATGTACAAGGTATACCAGTACATGTACAAGGTATACAAGTACATGTACAAGGTATACAAGTACATGTACAAGGTATACAAGTGCATGTACAAGGTATACAAGTACATGAACAAGGTATACAAGTGCATGTACAAGGTATACAAGTACATGTACAAGGTATACAAGTGCATGTACAAGGTATACAAGTCCATGTACAAGGTATACAAGTACATGTACAAGGTATACAAGTACATGTACAAGGTATACAAGTACATGTACAAGGTATACAAGTACATGTACAAGGTATACAAGTACATGTACAAGGTATACAAGTACATGTACAAGGTATACAAGTACATGTACAAGGTATACAAGTACATGTACAAGGTGTACATGTACAAGGTATACAGACCATACTTGACATCAGTGACATACTACTCTATAGAAGATTGCTTGTTATGCTGAGCATTTCCCGAAAATTAGGTCAGTTTTGTCCCAGGATGCCACCCACACCAGTCCACTAACATCCAGGATGCCACCCACACCAGTCCACTAACACCCAGGATGCCACCCACACCAGTCCACTAACACCCAGGATGCCACCCACACCAGTCCACTAACACCCAGGATGCCACCCACACCAGTCCACTAACACCCAGGATGCCACCCACACCAGTCCACTAACACCCAGGATGCCACCCACACCAGTCCACTAACACCCAGGATGCCACCCACACCAGTCCACTAACACCCAGGATGCCACCCACACCAGTCCACTAACACCCAGGATGCCACCCACACCAGTCCACTAACACCCAGGATGCGACCCACACCAGTCCACTAACACTCAGGATGCGACCCACACCAGTCCACTAACACGCAGGATGCGACCCACACCAGTCCACTAACACCCAGGATGCGACCCACACCAGTCCACTAACACCCAGGATGCCACCTACACAAGTCCACTAACACCCAGATGCCACCCACACCAGTCCATTAAGACCCAGGATGCCACCCATACCAGTCCACTAACACCCAGGATGCCACCCACACCAGTCCACTAACACCCAGGATGCGACCCACACCAGTCCACTAACACTCAGGATGCGACCCACACCAGTCCACTAACACGCAGGAAGCGACCCACACCAGTCCACTAACACCCAGGATGCGTCCCACACCAGTCCACTAACACCCAGGATGCCACCTACACAAGTCCACTAACACCCAGATGCCACCCACACCAGTCCACTAAGACCCAGGATGCCACCCATACCAGTCCACTAACACCCAGGATGCCACCCACACCAGTCCACTAACATCCAGGATGCCACCCACACCAGTCCACTAACACCCAGGATGCCACCCACACCAGTCCACTAACACCCAGGATGCGACCCACACCAGTCCACTAACACTCAGGATGCGACCCACACCAGTCCACTAACACGCAGGATGCGACCCACACCAGTCCACTAACACCCAGGATGCGACCCACACCAGTCCACTAACACCCAGGATGCCACCCACACAAGTCCACTAACATCCAGGATGCCACCCACACCAGTCCACTAACACCCAGGATGCCACCCACACCAGTCCACTAACATCCAGGATGCCACCCATATCAGTCCACTAACACCCAGGATGCCACCCACACCAGTCCACTAACATCCAGGATGCCACCCACACCAGTCCACTAACACCCAGGATGCGACCCACACCAGTCCACTAACACTCAGGATGCGACCCACACCAGTCCACTAACACGCAGGATGCGACCCACACCAGTCCACTAACACCCAGGATGCGACCCACACGAGTCCACTAACACCCAGGATGCCACCTACACAAGTCCACTAACACCCAGATGCCACCCACACCAGTCCACTAAGACCCAGGATGCCACCCATACCAGTCCACTAACACCCAGGATGCCACCCACACCAATCCACTAACACCCAGGATGCCACCCGCACCAGTCCACTAACACCTAGGATGCCACCCACACCAGTTCACCAACACCCAGGATGCCACCCACACCAGTCCACTAACACCCAGGATGCCACCCGCACCAGTCCACTAACACCCAGGATGCCACCCGCACCAGTCCACTAACACCCAGGATGCCACCCACACCAGTCCACTAACACCCAGGATGCCACCCACACCAGTCCACTAACACCCAGGATGCCACCCACACCAGTCCACTAACACGCAGGATGCGACCCACACCAGTCCACTAACACCCAGGATGCCATCCACACCAGTCCACTAACACCCAGGATGCCACCCACACCAGTCCACTAACATATCCTAATGTTCTCCAGCCGTACTCATTATAATTCTCTGTTCCTCCCCGCAGAGATTTAAGGAACAACGCCATTGAGACCCTGAGTTACCAGCTCTTCCATCACATACCCAGACTTCACCATCTGTGAGTACTCTAATGTGTATGTTGATATTCTGTGGTTAGAAGTACTCGTTAGTTGCAACCATTTTGTTTACATGTACTCATGTGGTCGCAACCATTTTGTTTACATGTACTGTATGCAACCATTTTGATAGTCTGTGGTTAGAAGTACTGGTTAGTTGCAACCATTTTGTTTACATGTACTCACGTGGTCGCAACCATTTTGTTTACATGTACTCACGTAGTCGCAACCATTTTGTTTACATGTACTCACGTAGTCGCAACCATTTTGTTTACATGTACTCACGTAGTCGCAACCATTTTGTTTACATGTACTCACGTAGTCGCAACCATTTTGTTTACATGTACTCACGTAGTCGCCACCATCTTGTTTGCATGTACTCCTGTAGTTGCAACTGCCCTGTTTGTATATTATGTCTGTAGTAAACGATAACCTGAGGCCTCGTACTTGTAGGAAGCTCCGAGTTATCGTTGCAACTACGGGAGTACATACGAACAACACGATTACAGCCACGTGAGTACATACAAACAAGACAGTTGCAACTACGCGAGTACTAACTCAGGTCCTCCTAATAGTGAAATATCCTGTACTTAAAATCTAGTGCTCAATAGCTGCTTAAATACAGCTGTCAACTTCATCCTGTTCCCTGTCTATTAAGCTACTGTAGGTAAGAGATCTTATCTTGTAAATAAAACTAGTTAGAAACCCTAACAAAACCTATTAAAACCTTTTGGAAAAACATGGGGTAAACTACGGTGGTTAATAATTGTTAAATACAGTGGTAGAAGATAATTAAAACAGATGGTCTGAGTGATGTGATATTTAATTATAATCATGGGGGAGCGCTAAACCCGTAGGATTATACAGTGCCAGTTGGGGGGGGGGAGATGGGAGGCATTCAGGCTCAATTCAGGGAACTGGAGCACAGATTCAATTCCCTAGATCAAGAGCCCCTCACCAGCATCAAGGAACCTCCCTTGAGGCGAATGCTGTGATAGAAAAACAGGCCTTATCTCTAGGCTTTATTAAACACAGAATCCATAGTACATGACTGAACAACAAAGGCAATAATAAATAAAGCAATAATAAATAAAGCTATAACTACTGGCCACATATTTTAAGCTCACCATGTAATCTGCATCATCAGCATATCTGTATAAGAGAAACAACACAACGAGAGCTGAGCTGCTAGCATCGACTACTTTGTTGTTGTTGTTAAAGGCCACTGAGAGGTGGTGCAGTATTGTGTCCTGCTGCTGCTCCCTCCAGGAGTAGTATCACTACACGGAGATAGTTGAAGCATAGCGGTTATAGGAACTTTGTTGTTGTTAAAGGCCACTGAGAGGTGGTGCAGTATTGTGTCCTGCTGCTGCTCCCTCCAGGAGCAGTATCACTACACGGAGATAGTTGAAGCATAGCGGTTATAGGAACTCTGTTGTTGTTAAAGGCCACTGAGAGGTGGTGCAGTATTGTGTCCTGCTGCTGCTCCCTCCAGGAGCAGTATCACTACACGGAGATAGTTGAAGCATAGCGGTTATAGGAACTTTAATTGCATTGGTCAAAAGTGGTTAAAATGCAGTGGTAAAGGCTGTTTCAACACAATGGTAAGAGACAAAAGCACAATGATCATTTAAAAACAGCACTATTGCAGTGTTAAAAACAGCATCGCTGCAGTGTTAAAAACAGCATCACTGCAGTGATAAAAACAGACTTCAAGCTTTGGCTGACAGATTTCAGTCCATGTTATATGTAATGGAATATGATAGAGACATAGCTAGCTTTTGTTACCATCATGTTGCTGTCATATGGAATTGGGTAGCAGTACATTGATGATACAATCTGCTGTGTTAAATTAAACATTATACCTTGTTATGGTGACAGGGAGACGGATGAGTGGCGGCTGTGTTGCCTGGCAAGACATGTGGAGAAGTGTTTACCAGTGGCTGACGAGTTCTCCTCCTGTGAGGACCTGATGTCCAACCTGGTGCTGCGGGTGTGTATCTGGATCCTCGGCTTCATAGCTCTCCTCGGTAACTCCTTTGTCATCATCTGGAGGAGCATCTATTCCAGTGGCAACAAGGTGAGGCCTTGGTGTGTGTCAGTGGAGCATCCAGACACTGGTCACGTGTTAGGCTAGGGAAGCCTCAAAGTAATATGCATGTCGAAAAACAGAGACTCTTATCATTACTACTGACTGGAGACCTCAGTTCGAGGTCAGGATATACAGTAGAAATCTTTTTCCTTTTTTCTTGTACTAACACACACACACACACACACACACACACACACACACACACACACACACACACACACACACACACACACACACACACACACACACACATCGTGATGGCAAGGAGAACGAATTGTACGTGAACGGTATACAATACCGACAAGTTGGAGTTGGTGTGAAGATCACCGTATAGAAGGCAAAGGACCCAGGAGAATGAGGAGAGCAGTCGTAGAGCCAGAAGGGAGGCCCAACGACAATACGAAAATGACATAGCAGGGAAAGCCAAATCTGACCCGAAGCTGTTGTACAGCCACATCAGGAAGAGAACAAGAGTCAAGGACCAGGTAATCAGGCTGAGGAAGAATGAGGAGAGATCACAAGAAGCGACCACAAAGTATGTGAGGAGCTCAACATGAGATTCAAAGAAGTGTTCACAGAGACAACAGAAGGGACTCTTGACAGAGGTGGGGTACACCATCAAGTGTTGGACACAATACATACAACCGAGAAAGAAGTGAAGAGGCTGCTAAGCGAACTAGATACCTCAAAGGCGATGTGTAGACAGCCTGTACTATCTGCACAGACAGCTTATGCTGTCTGCCAGCTTAGTTCATATTTTGTGGCACTCAGGTGCTGCCTTCTCTAGGCCTGCCCAGGCCAGTGGGACGCTGGTCCCATTCGCTCTCACTCACTCAGCGGCCCAGATTCAGACAAGTCTACTCCCTCTCTCCCTCATGGGCATGGTCCTCCCGGGCCATGGGCACAAACACACAAGCCTGTGTACCCACCACGACTTTGCAAAGCAAGAACCCTCTGCAACCATATAATTGACTCCACGCCACTGCATTACACCAATAAAGTCATGTTTCACATTGGTAGCAGCGGTGGTCACAGCAGTTGTGTTTGCCCGGAGAGAGGAAGGAAATAGAATGAAATTGTGATACTTCATCACCCAACGCAAGACCTATCCGTCTCTCAACGAGTTATCCTGGTGTCATGTCTGCACGTTTCAGCATCCAGACACAGGTACAAGCAGGATCTAGCCGAAATTTACCGAATTCCTTCGAGAATTCTAAGTGACCCCACGCGACAGCGTCCCACACTGTTTCTCAAGTCACGTGTTCAACATCTCTTGTATGTTCTGCTGTTGTTGTTGTTCAGCTCAGCACAGCTATTTCAGCAAGCCAGAGGTGAGTTTTGTGATGATTTCTGCATCCAGTGTGCGTGTCTCCGTGTTTGTGGGTGGGAGAGGAGGAAGTGGCCAGATCCTCCCTCGCCATACACTCACCCACCCTCCTCGCCACCACACTACCATACACCACCATGCCATCACTCCCTTTGCTGTGTTTTCTGATGTTTTCCATGTGAAAACATCTGAGGCCACTCGAAGCTATGTGGATCAGCATGCCATGTAGATCACAATGCAACGTGGATCCCAACGCCTCATGGGTGTGGACGAAGCCAGGAGGATCTACAAGCCAGGTGAGTTACCGAGCCAGATGTCCCAGGCCACATGCTCTGGTCTGCTTCTGCCCGACTTCATGACGTCACGATGTCTGCCTGACGTCACCTCCAGACGTCTGATGACGTCACCATGCTGCTGACATCACCTCACGATATCATGCCTACATCACATGATGTCACATCGAGTGTTTCAGTAATTATGTCAGTATTGTCGAGAAGATTGAGAGAAGATACATGTCGTGTGTTAATTAATTCCTCTCAGTTAGTGTTCTCACATGTTAGTGTATGGCTTAGTGTCAATTTTGTGCACAGAAAAGCATCATTTGCTAGATTAAGCCATGTTGTGTCGCATGTATCGCGGGTGTGTGTAAAGTTTTCCATGTGTCCAGTGTGGTCTTGAGCACAGACCCTAGAGTAGTACCACTGTGTTACTTGTCACTCGGTGTGACCAGTGCATTTGACAGCTGATATTAGTCAGCTTGAGCATATGAGCCCCTTATCCAGAAAGCTCTTATGCTCGTCACTCATAGATGTTCTGCAGAATTGTACCTGCTACGATTCCCATCGAGATTTGTTTCACTTCACCTCCAGACCGTCAGAGCGCAGTTATATGTAGAGAAAGAAGTCTGGGGATGCTTAGACTAACCTCTGCTATAACTCCAACTGTCGAGAGAATGACACTCATCAAGCCGCAGTTTAAGCCCTGTCGGCAGGTGCTGTCAGCCTCGTGTCACACGCTTCAGTGAGCTCCAGCACAAAGATGTCACTTTGCTAGCTCGCTCACTGCAGTCTGGTGTATGATGTTAAGACTCCTAGATATTTCGCCGAGTCGTCTCTGCCACGACTCCACGCTCACCGGCAATGACAGCCCAGCGACAGTACCAGTCGAGAAGTGTCCTCCTGAGTTGCTTGCCAGAAGTCCTGCCCAGTTGCCGAGTTTTGACGACGCCTCACTCGAGGGCACCAGCATGTGCCCCAGGTTGAGTGAAACCTGCAGCGACTCTTACGATGACTGCTTCACCGTTCCAGAGGAGACCATACCCTGTTACATCACAGCTCAGCAGCAACCACCCATGGAGGTACTACCATCCTGTGGTAGTAGGTTCGTAGACAGCAACCACCCAGGGAGGTACTACCATCCTGTGGTAGTAGGTTGGTAGACAACAACCACCCATGGAGGTACTACCATCCTGTGGTAGTAGGTTGGCAGACAACAACCACCCATGGAGGTACTACCATCCTGTGGTAGTAGGTTGGTAGAGAACAACCACCCATGGAGGTACTACCATCCTGTGGTAGTAGGTTGGTAGACAACAACCACCCATGGAGGTACTACCATCCTGTGGTAGTAGGCTGGTAGACAACAACCACCCAGGGAGGTACTACCATCCTGTGGTAGTAGCTTGGTAGACAACAACCACCCAGGGAGGTACTACCATCCTGTGGTAGTAGGTTGGTAGACAACAACCACCCATGGAGGTACTACCATCCTGTGGTAGTAGGTTGGTAGACACCAACCACCCATGGAGGTACTACCATCCTGTGGTAGTAGGTTGGTAGACAACAACCACCCAGGGAGGTACTACCATCCTGTGGTAGTAGGTTGGTAGACAACAACCACCCAGGGAGGTACTACCATCCTGTGGTAGTAGGTTGGTAGACAACAACCACCCAGGGAGGTACTACCATCCTGTGGTAGTAGGTTGGTAGACAACCACCCAGGGAGGTACTACCATCCTGTGGTAGTAGGTTGGTAGACAACCACCCAGGGAGGTACTACCATCCTGTGGTAGTAGGTTCGTAGACAGCACCCACCCCGGGAGGTACTACCATCCTCTGGTAGTAAGTTGGTAGACAACAACCACCCAGGGAGGTACTACCATCCTGTGGTAGTAGGTTGGCAGACAACAACCACCCAGGGAGGTACTACCATCCTGTGGTAGTAGGTTGGTAGACAACAACCACCCAGGGAGGTACTACCATCCTGTGGTAGTAGGTTGGTAGACAACAACCACCCAGGGAGGTACTACCATCCTGTGGTAGTAGGTTGGTAGACAACAACCACCCAGGGAGGTACTACCATCCTGTGGTAGTAGGTTGGTAGACAGCAACCACCCATGGAGGTACTACCATCCTATGGTAGTAGGTTGGTAGACAACAACCACCCAGGGAGGTACTACCATCCTGTGGTAGTAGGTTCGTAGACAACCACCCAGGGAGGTACTACCATCCTGTGGTAGTAGGTTGGTAGACAGCAACCACCAAGGGAGGTACTACCATCCTGTGGTAGTAGGTTGGTAGACAACCACCCAGGGAGGTACTACCATCCTGTGGTAGTAGGTTGGTAGACAACAACCACCCAGGGAGGTACTACCATCCTGTGGTAGTAGGTTGGTAGACAACCACCCAGGGAGGTACTACCATCCTGTGGTAGTAGGTTGGTAGACAGCAACCACCAAGGGAGGTACTACCATCCTGTGGTAGTAGGTTGGTAGACAACCACCCAGGGAGGTACTACCATCCTGTGGTAGTAGGTTGGTAGACAACAACCACCCAGGGAGGTACTACCATCCTGTGGTAGTAGGTTGGTAGACAACCACCCAGGGAGGTACTACCATCCTGTGCTAGTAGGTTGCTAGACAACAACCACTCAGGGAGGTACTACCATCCTGTGGTAGTAGGTTGGTATACAGCAACCACCCAGGGAGGTACTACCATCTTGTGGTAGTAGGTTGGTATACAGCAACCACCCAGGGAGGTACTACCATCTTGTGGTAGTAGGTTGTTATACAGCAACCACCCAGGGAGGTACTACCATCCTGTGGTAGTAGGTTGGTAGACAACCACCCAGGGAGGTACTACAATCCTGTGCTAGTAGGTTGGTAGACAACAACCACCCAGGGAGGTACTACCATCCTGTGGTAGTAGGTTGGTATACAGCAACCACCCAGGGAGGTACTACCATCCTGTGGTAGTAGGTTGGTATACAGCAACCACCCAGGAAGGTACTACCATCTTGTGGTAGAACGTTGGTATACAGCAACCACCCAGGGAGGTACTACCATCCTGTGGTAGTAGGTTGGTAGACAGCAAACACCCAGGGAGGTACTACCATCCTGTGGTGGTAGGTTGGTAGACAGCAACCACCCAGGGAGGTACTACCATCCTGTGGTAGTAGGTTGGTAGACGGCAACCACACAGGGAGGTACTACCATCCTGTGGTAGTAGGTTGGTAGACAACAACCACCCAGGGAGGTACTAACATCCTGTGGTAGTAGGTTGGTAGACAACAACCACCCAGGGAGGTACTACCATCCTGTTGTAGTAGGTTGGTAGACAGCAACCACCCAGGGAGGTATTACCATCCTGTGGTAGAAGGTTGGTAGACAGCAACCACCCAGGGAGGTATTACCGTCCTGTGGTAGAAGGTTGGTTGACAACCACCCAGGGAGGTACTACCATCCTGTGGTAGTAGGTTGGTAGACAACAACCACCCAGGGAGGTACTACAATCCTGTGGTAGTAGGTTGGTAGACAACAACCACCCAGGGAGGTACTACCATCCTGTGATAGTAGGTTGGTAGACAACAACCACCCAGAGAGGTACTACCATCCTGTGGTAGTAGGTTGGTAGACAACAACCACCCAGGGAGGTACTACCATCCTGTGGTAGTAGGTTGGTAGACAACAACCACGCAGGGAGGTAATACCATCCTGTGGTAGTAGGTTGGTAGACAGCAACCACCCAGGGAGGTACTACCATCCTCTGGTAGTAGGTTGGTAGACAACAACCACCCAGGGAGGTACTACCATCCTGTGGTAGTTGGTTGGTAGACAACAACCACCCAGCGAGGTACTACCATCCTGTGGTAGTAGGCTGGTAGACAATAACCACCCAGGGAGGTACTACCATCCTGTGGTAGTAGGTTGGTAGACAACAACCACCCAGGGAGGTAATACCATCCTGTGGTAGTAGGTTGGTAGACAACAACCACCCAGCGAGGTACTACCATCCTGTGGTAGTAGGCTGGTAGACAACAACCACCCAGGGACGTACTACCATCCTGTGGTAGTAGGTTGGTAGACAACAACCACCCAGGGAGGTACTACCATCCTGTGGTAGTAGGCTGGTAGACAACAACCACCCAGGGAGGTACTACCATCCTGTGGTAGTAGGTTGGTAGACAACCACCCAGGGAGGTACTACCATCCTGTGGTAGTAGGTTGGTAGACAACAACCACCCAGGGAGGTACTACCATCCTGTGGTAGTAGGTTGGTAGACAACAACCACCCAGGGAGGTACTACCATCCTGTGGTAGTAGGCTGGTAGACAACAACCACCCAGGGAGGTACTACCATCCTGTGGTAGTAGGTTGGTAGACAACCACCCAGGGAGGTACTACCATCCTGTGGTAGTAGGTTGGTAGACAACAACCACCCAGGGAGGTACTACCATCCTGTGGTAGTAGGCTGGTAGACAACAACCACCCAGGGAGGTACTACCATCCTGTGGTAGTAGGTTAGTAGACAACAACCACCCAGGGAGGCACTACCATCCTGTGGTAGTAGGCTGGTAGACAACAACCACCCAGGGAGGTACTACTATCCTGTGGTAGTAGGTTGGTAGACAACAACCACCCAGGGAGGTACTACCATCCTGTGGTAGTAGGCTGGTAGACAGCAACCACCCAGGGAGGTACTACCATCCTGTGGTAGTAGGCTGGTAGACAACCACCCAGGGAGGTACTACCATCCTGTGGTAGTAGGTTGGTAGACAACAACCACCCAGGGAGGTACGTACTACCATCCTGTGGTAGTAGGCTGGTAGACAACAACCACCAAGGGAGGTACTACCATCCTGTGCTAGTAGGTTGGTAGACAACAACCACCCAGGGAGGTACTACCATCCTGTGCTAGTAGGTTGGTAGACAACAACCACCCAGGGAGGTACGTACTACCATCCTGTGGTAGTAGGCTGGTAGACAACAACCACCCAGGGAGGTACGTACTACCATCCTGTGGTAGTAGGCTGGTAGACAACAACCACCCAGGGAGGTACTACCATCCTGTGGTAGTAGGCTGGTAGACAACAACCACCCAGGGAGGTACTACCATCCTGTGGTAGTAGGTTGGTAGACAACAACCACCCAGGGAGGTACTACCATCCTGTGGTAGTAGGTTGGTAGACAACAACCACCCAGGGAGGTACTACCATCCTGTGGTAGTAGGCTGGTAGACAACAACCACCCAGGGAGGTACTACCATCCTGTGGTAGTAGGTTGGTAGACAGCAACCACCCAGGGAGGTACTACCATCCTGTGGTAGTAGGTTGGTAGACAGCAACCACCCAGGGAGGTACTACCATCCTGTGGTAGTAGGTTGGTAGACAACAACCACCCAGGGAGGTACTACCATCCTGTGGTAGTAGGTTGGTAGACAGCAACCACCCAGGGAGGTACTACCTTCCAATCAAGTGAGTGTGAAACAGAATCCTGTAAAATTTTACATGATGGTGGGATTGCTGGTGTCTTTTTTCTGTTTCATAAACACGATGGATAACTTGCTACTTCTACTTACACTTTGGTCACACTACACAGGTATATAAATACTTATATACATCTAGGTTTTTCTCCTTTTTCTTAATAGTTCTTGTTCTTCTTTATTTCCTCTATTCTCCATGGGGAAGTGGATAAGAATCTCTCCTTCGTAAGCCATGCTTGTCGTATGAGGCAACTAAAATGCCGGGAGCAATGGGCTAGTAACCCCTTTTTCCTGTAGAAAATACGACATGCATGGCTTACATGTGTGTCGTATGAGGCGATATATATATATATATATATATATATATATATATATATATATATATATATATATATATATATATATATATATATATATTAGTGAATGCTCGGGTGTTGGCAAGAGATTTGGGGTTAAAAGATAAAGAATCTAACACAAAGTGGGAGTTGTCACAGTTGCTCTTTGCTGATGACACTGTGCTTTTGGGAGATTCTGAAGAGAAGTTGCAGAGGTGGATGAGTTTGGTGGATGAGTAAGGTAAGCTGGAACCTGTGTATGTTAGTAAATAAGGAAGTAAACGATATTAACAGAGATTTCTTTGTAGTGTTTGTGATATTATTTATCCCACACAAGTGATGTCCCGTGTCTTTATAAATCACAGATTTCTGAACAAATTTGTCAACTTAGCATTGTGAGATTTAACTTGATCTCTGGGAAATATAATCTTTATTGATAAATTAGACACATGTGAAACACTTGGGTATCTTCACTGAGGATATGTTTCGCCAGTGGCTTCATCAGTCCATTACAAAGAAAAAGATTGAAGATCAGACGGAGTTTGAGGTAATCAGTCCCTCTTCTTAGTAATAGACTGAGGAAGCCACCGTGTCCACAAGGTACCCAAGTGTTGCACATGTGTCTAATGTATCAACTTGTCATTTTCTGGACCATATATCTACATAACGTTTATTATTCTCGCATTTTTTAGAAACGTATCTAACCGTCATTAATAAAGGCGACCTCTTTTCTCTGGCAGATGCACTCGTTCCTGATCGTGAACCTGGGTGTGGGTGACCTCCTGATGGGTGTCTACCTGTTGATTGTTGCTGCTGTGGACCTGAGGTACCGAGGTGTGTATGCTGCCTATGAGCTCTCCTGGAGGACATCTTCTCTCTGTCAGTTAGCTGGATTCATCAGTACCTTCTCTTCTGAGCTCTCCGTCTTCACTCTCACTGGTAGGTCCTTGTTTAGGGAAAACTGACTGATATACTTTCTAACTTCCCCCAGTCTCTGTCTTCACTCATACTGTTAGGTCCTTGTTTTGGAGAGAACATTTGATACGCTCTCCCGGGTATATCCTTCCTGTAAGCTTCGTCCTCACTCTGTCAAGTACAACATTATTCTTAAACAAGCAACTGGTTACATCTTCAAGTGTAAACAACAGTGAAAATTATAAGTTGATTACTTCCAATAATGGAAGCTAAATGGTGTATGTTAAATGGTACTTCTGATAAGTTCCTGTCAGTGGAGACGCTTCCTTATATCCTGGCGCCACTAGTGTTTGAAGTGGGTTGCAGTTAGGTTAACATATTTATGATGTACCCCATACCCATCCCGTGGGCGGTAGTCACCCCATACCCATAGTGTGGGCGGTAGTCACCCCATACCCATCCTGTGGGCGGTAGTCACCCCATACCCATAGTGTGGGCGGTAGTCACCCCATACCCATCCTGTGGGCGGTAGTCACCCCATACTCATAGTGTAGGCGTTAGTCACTCCATACCCATCCTGTGAGCGAGTCACCCATATCCATCCCGTGGGCGGTAGTCACCCCATACCAATAGTGTGGGCGGTAGTCACCCCATACCCATAGTGTGGGCGGTAGTCACCCCATACCCATCCTGTGAGCGAGTCACCCATACCCATCCCGTGGGCGGTAGTCACCCAATACCAATAGTGTGGGCGGTAGTCACCCCATACCCATAGTGTGGGCGGTAGTCACCCCATACCCATAGTGTGGGCGGTAGTCACCCCATACCCATAGTGTGGGCGGTAGTCACCCCATACCCATTCTGTGGGCGGTAGTCACCCCATACTCATAGTGTAGGCGTTAGTCACTCCATACCCATCCTGTGAGCGAGTCACTCATACCCATCCCGTGGGCGGTAGTCACCTCATACCAATAGTGTGGGCGGTAGTCACCCCATACCCATAGTGTGGGCGGTAGTCACCCCATACCCATAGTGTGGGCGGTAGTCACCCCATACCCATAGTGTGGGCGGTAGTCACCCCATACCCATTCTGTGGGCGGTAGTCACCCCATACTCATAGTGTAGGCGTTAGTCACTCCATACCCATCCTGTGAGCAAGTCACTCATACCCATCCCGTGGGCGGTAGTCACCCCATACCCATTCTGTTGGCGGTAGTCACCCCATACTCATAGTGTAGGCGTTAGTCACCCCATACCCATCCTGTGAGCGAGTCACCCATACCCATCCCGTGGGCGGTAGTCGCTCAATACCAATAGTGTGGGCGGTAGTCACCCCATACCCATAGTGTGGGCGGTAGTCACCCCATACCTATAGTGTGGGCGGTAGTCCCCGTATACCCATCCTGTGGGCGGTAGTCACCCCATACCCATCCTATGGGCGGTAGTCACCCCATACCCATCTTGTGGGCGGTAGTCACCCCATACCCAACCTGTGAGCGAGTCACCCATACCCATCCTGTGAGCGGTAGTCACCCCATACCCATCCTGTGGGCGGTAGTCACAGCATACCCATCCTGTGGGCGATAGTCACCCCATACCCATCCTGTGGGCGATAGTCACCCCATACCCATCCTGTGGGCGGTAATCACCCCATACCCATCCTGTCGGAGGTAGTCACCCCATACCCATCCTGTGGCCGGTAGTTAAAAGATTATAGAGGTACATACTGGGTCCAGGGACTGTACCTCAACATTACAAAGGTACATAATGGGTCCAGGGACTGTACCTCAACATTACAGAGGTACATAATGGGTCCAAAACTGTATCTCAACATTACAGAGGTACATGATGGGTCCAGGGACTGTACCTCAACATTACAGAGGTACATAATGGGTCCAGTGACTGTACCTCAACATTACCGAGGTACATAATGGGTCCAGAGACTGTACCTCAACATTACAGAGGTACATAATGGGTCCAGGGACTGTACCTCAACATTACAGAGGCACATAATGGACCCAGGGACTGTACCTCAACATTACAGAGGTACATAATGGGTCCAGGGACTGTACCTCAACATTACAGAGGTACATAATGGGTCCAGAGACTGTGCCTCAACATTACAGAGGTACATAATGGGTCCAGGGACTGTACCTCAACATTACAGAGGTACATAATGGGTCCAGAGACTCTACCTCAACATTACAGAGGTACATAATGGGTCCAGGGACTGTACCTCAACATTACAGAGGTACATAATGGGTCTAGGGACTGTACCTCAACATTACAGAGGTACATAATGGGTCCAGGGACTGTACCTCAACATTACAGAGGTACATAATGGGTCCAGGGACTGTACCTCAACATTACAGAGGTACATAATGGGTCCAGAGACTGTACCTCAACATTACAGAGGTACATAATGGGTCCAGGGACTGGGCCCCAAAGTTATCATAACTGAGCAAGTTACAAAGGTAATGAACTCCAGGTAGATCTGGTCACAATCTTGATCAGTTACAAAGGTATTTACAGATTACAGAGGTACATAATGGGTCCAGTGAGTCTCATAAAGTAAATTATGTAGGGTAGGCCCATATAGGAGAAGGGAAGACCAGAGACAGTTACAACGTAAAGCCATTGCGGATATTTTTACACAGTTTAAAAGATTTCTGTCAGCGGTTCGAAGCTCTAGCCAACCTGGTGTTCCCAGGAACACCTACACAGCCAAGAAATCAGCAGATGTCAGGACAGAAACACAGCTGTGCACATCGCAATATTTTCAGATTTGTCTGTATTCTCTTGAGGATTAATAGGAAACTTAGGGCTGTGTTTTATTAGATAAATTAGACACATGTGCAATACAGGAGAATGGTGGAGAACAGGAGGAGTTTGAGGTAATCATTCCCTTAGCCTTGAGTCCTCCTCTTATTCACCATTCTCCTCTGTATGGACTGATGAAGCCACTGTGTGGCGAAACGTTTCCTCATTAAAGATACCCAAGTGTTACACATGTGTCTAATTTATCAACTCGTCAGTTGTCTGAACCATTCATCTACAAGTGTTTTAACAGCCAATGTATTCCTTTATTTCTCGTGTCACTGTTACGCAGCCTTACAGCTGCATATTAACGTAAAATATCCTTAAAATTGGTCAAGCTTAAAATAATCCGGAAGCTTAGAGCTTCCCTCAGACCCTGGCTGTATGGCCTTCCAGTTCTCCCTGTTCTCTTTCAAAATAATCTGGAAGCTTAGAGCTTCCCTCAGACTCTGGCTGTATGGCCTTCCAGTTCTCCCTGTCATCTTTCCAAATAATCTGGAAGCTTAGAGCTTCCCTCAGACCCTGGCTGTATGGCCTTCCAGTTCTCCCTGTTGTCTTTCCAAATAATCTGGAAGCTTAGAGCTTCCCTCAGACTCTGGCTGTATGGCCTTCCAGTTCTCCCTGTCATCTTTCCAAATAATCTGGAAGCTTAGAGCTTCCCTCAGACTCTGGCTGTATGGCCTTCCAGTTCTCCCTGTCATCTTTCCAAATAATCTGGAAGCTTAGAGCTTCCCTCAGACCCTGGCTGTATGGCCTTCCATTTCTCCCTGTTGTGTAGATGAATGGTTCATAGAACCGACATGTTGATAAAATAGACACATGTGCAACTCTTGGGTATCTTTATTGAGGAAACGTTTCCCCCCACAGTGGCTTCATCAGTCTATACAAAGGAGAACCGTGAAAAGCAGGAGGAGAATGAGGTAATCAGTCCCTCAACCTTGAATCGATGTGGTCAGTCCATCAATCTTGAACAAAATACCGCATATGAGCGGAGAAGTGGGATCTTAATACTTGGGAATTCTTCACTTGCCTAACCCTTGGGCACGACCTACTTCCACATGGACAAATGTGTCACCACCTCAGACTGCTGCACCTCTCCTGCCTACAGTATATAAGCCACTTCTCCGCTCATATATTGTGAAAGGAGTGTCAAGTTCTTAGGAGAAGGTAAGAGAGCCCAGATGGATGTGGTTGTCTGGTGTTGTTTCGTGTGTGTGTGTGTAGTGTTCCAGTGTTCAATGTTCTGAATGTGTTGGATAGTGTTAGGGTGAGGTGGGTGAGGGTGGAAGATGTTCTCCCAGATGTGTTTGAAGATGTTAGTAGCAGCCTGCGGGTCCGAGATGTGTGTGTTGTTGTGGGTGATGTGTTTGAATTTGTTGGTGGGAGTGGTGCCTCTAATTTTTTTCATAAAGTTCCAGAAGGCTTTGGTGTTTTTGATACACTGTTTGTCCACTTGTAGTATGAGCTGTGACCAGTGATTGTTGTGGTCTTGATCTAGACTATGTAGAATGCTGTTTCTGAGGTAAGTGAGATCTAATCGGAATTGATTAAATCTCTGTGTGTTGTAGAGGAAGCGGTTGTGGTAGCAGATAATTAGTCTTCTTGTTCTGATTGAGGGTTTGAAGGAATAACGAGTAGTGTGGGCTTTCTTTGGTATTGTAGTGTTGGCTGCTTGTGTAATGGTGTCCTGGATGAGAGCAAGTTGAGTGTCAATGTCAGAGATAGGTTTGTTGTTGTAGTCATAGGTGAGGTTAGTATTATCTATGTGTCGTTTGAAAGCATCCCAGTCAGCGTTCTTGTAGGAGAAGGAAGGTGTGGTCAGGATGAGGATAGGGTTGGAGGAGATGTGTAAGATGACGGGAATGTGATCAGAGCCTGTAATAGGGCCAGGTGATATGTAGTGTTGAAAGAGAGAGCTGGCTCGGTTTGCCAGAATGATGTCGGGTTTGCCTTGGCCAGTGTGGTTGTGGAAGGTGTTGAAGTCTGGGCCGAGGTGAACTAGGTGTTTATGGTTTGTGAAGCTGAGTAATTGGTGACCAAGTTGGTTGTTACTGGTGTGATGAAAGGCGCTGTGTTTGGCATTCATATCAGCTAGTAGGTATGTTGGTGTGTTGGTGTAGTTGAAGACTAAGGAAAGATCATGTATGTTGAGAATAATGTTTAGACGAGCATAGGTGGTGTAAAAGATGAAGGGTCCAAGGTGTATTCTGACCGCCAGACAGTGTTGGTGAATAAAAGGGATTGGGAGAAATTCATGTTTTATGTTGGATTTGACAAGGATGGCAACCCCATCGTGGGGATCATAGGGGGACTGTAGTGCAGTATAACCATAATGGCGGATACGTTGAGGGGCTTTGAGGCAGGTACTGTTTAGCAAAACAATATCTGGCCTCTCTGCTTCAAGGAGCTTGGCCACTAAGTGTCTAATTGTGAAGTAAGAACATACGTTGAACTGAATCCCCTTATACATGATTTAATGGTTTCGTCATACCAAAGTCGGCGTCGGGGGAGTTTCTATTTAAGCCCGTGATAGTGGTGCCATCGGTGGGTGTGTGTTTGTAGGTGTTATGGACCCGTTTCCTGGAGGAGGAGGAAGAGATGGATCTGTTTTTATGTTCTTTGGTCTGTATATCAGAAGTTGGGGCAGGTTTAGGGTTGAGTGGATTTCGTTTGGAGGAGGAGTTGGACCTGGATGAAGTCTTGGATGTGGTGGAGGAGGAGTGGGCGATGGTGGATGCAGAGGAAGTGGAAGCTTTGGTAATGGAGGAAGAAGTGGGTAAAGAGGTGGGGGGAGCAGTAGAAGTAGTTAAGAGGGGTAGGGGAGGAGGGATGTTGGTGGGAGTGAAGAGTGGTAGGGGAGGAGGAGAGCAGGAGGGTGTAGGAAGAGGGGGAGCGGGAGAGGTTGTAGGGGGTTTAGAAGAGAAGCAAGAAGGAGGGATGATTAGAGAGGGAAGATTGTTAGCAGACAAGATTAGGTTAAGGACATGTGAGTAGTCTAATTGGTAAGCTTGAGAGATTACCATCGCCGAGCGGACAGCAGTGGCGAGTTGACAGTTAGTTTTGTAGTCTAGTGTGGGTGTAGGCATAGATGGAGAGGTGTTTGTAGTCTGTGTTGGTGTTTGATGTGTGTAGGGTAGAAGAGGTAGACCAAGTGCGTGGAGAGGCCCAGGCATTGGGGGTGGAGGAGGGCGGTTTGGTAGGGGAGGGAGGTACAGGGATGGGGTTGGGGAGGGAAGGAGGTTGGCTAGCTCTGAGGGAGGAGAGAATGTCTTTTCTAGAGGGGCCGGAATTTGCAACTGCAGTGTGTGACCTGCTGCAGTTAGAAACATTTAAAAGCTTGGAGTGCCAAAGTCCACCTCAAGAGGCGACTGTTGGTTCCCTTAAAAGTTTGTAGGTATATCAAAGGTTTGTGATCCATTTCTAAAATGAATTATTTACCCATTAAGTAGAATTTAAGTTTGGGGATACCCTACACAAGGGCTAAACATCCCTTTTGTATGGTGGAGTATCTAGTTTCTGCAGGAGGGAAGTTTTAGATTTAATAAATATACAGGAAATAGGAGTGTGTGTATTTTGTGCAGTAAGCACCTGACACCTATTGCAAGAACTATACTTCTTTGTAACCTGTGAGTACATGCTTGGCCAAAAATAAGTATACTTGAGTTTATGGTATGTCTTACGATGGGCCAAGTGTTTGGTCACTGGCAAATCATGAGCCATTTGAAGAACAGTCTCTCGACATGGTTTAGGAACAACAAGGAGGGAATAATCACTGAAGAATGAGATTTAAATACAGATTTATATAAGGTACTATTAATATATTCAAACTTATGTGATACGTATCTCCCATGGATAACTTTGTTGTTAAAAGCTTGATTATGACAATGCTGAAGCGAAGGGCAATCCCTCTGTAAATTGACAAAGTAATCCTTGGACGTAACATCTGGGAAAATGAAAGGACTTACGGTGGGAGAAGAGGAGGTAGGAGAAGCCGGGGTTATGGTCTGAGTCCTAGTCAAGACATTGAGAGTGCTGGAGGCAATACCCTTACTTTCACCCGATGAGTGGACAGGTTATCCTGCTACCTCACTATCGAGAGCAGTATCATCTGTTTCCACCCCCAGATGAACCGTATGAGACAATGCAGCTTCCGGTGCGGAATTGTTAAGGGGCTTATCTAATTTGTAAGGAAGATGAGCTGGAAAACTTAGGTCCACGGGTGGTGACGAAAGATCTGCCTCCGAAGGAAGAATGGCGCCTTTAATGTTACCCACTATTATAGAACAAGTAGTAATTGGGGCTAGTACCGCATTCGCCCAACATGTAAACCATTTAGTTTTCAAGTAACAAAGTATTGTAGGAAAAGTATTTTCACGACCCAAGTAATCTGAAAGAATAGAGGACACACGAGAGGTTTTAAAGTAAGGGAACAGTTTGTCCGAAATTACGATGCACGAACATCCAGTGTCACGTAATATGTCTGAGACTTTTATACCATTAACTGCTCCTGAACAGAAGGGTGCTTGGTCATTACCGTCAACAAAACATCTACCAAGTTTCTCTATTTTCTTGGAAGGACAATCTGGACGTTTATGTCCGATACCACCACACCGATGACAGGTTGGTATAATAGCTGGCGACTTTTCTACTGTAGGCTTCTTAACCTTTGGTTTGGGTGAACCATTGCCCTTAGGGTTCGATCCCTTTAGGTCTTTATAGGAATTGTGAGCCTCAGCACACAAGTCAGCAGCCTCAGCAACTTCCTCAGCTTTAATCAGGTTACGTTCTCTAATGAATGTTCTTATCTGGTGGGGAAGAGCTGTCAGGAACTGGTCAGCAACCATGAAGTCTCTAAGAGATTCATAACTGTGATCAATTCCTGAACTCTCTATCCAAAAGTCGAACAAACGAAAGAGTGTTACCTGTAACTGCTGAAAGTTTTGGCCAGGCTGTAAGGTGGCATACCTGAAATCTTTCCTGTAAGAATTAGTGGTTTTTTGATATGCTTTAATTAAGGATTGCCTTCTTCAGTAGGTTATAATTACATATATCCTGCGACAAAGTTGCATAGATATTCAAAGCTGTACCGGAAAATAACATTCCTAACCTGGTAGCCCAGGTGTCAGCAGGCCATTCACAGAGGGTAGCGGTATTTTCAAACCTAATAATGTATGAAGTTATGTCTTCACCCTCTGTGAAGGGAGGTAAATTAGGTGTTGGAATATGTGCACTGACTGCATGATGTTCAATTACTCCTTCCTCTAATTGTTGTTGTGTAAGAGTTAACTTTTTATTTTCTAATTCAAGGCGTGCTCTCTCTACCTCACGATCTTTTTCTCTCTCTCTTAACTCATTTTCTCAAGCTCTTTCCTCATGTTCTCTATCTTTTGCTCTTTCCTCAACTTCTCTTAATTTAACTTGTTCCTCACGTACTTTAGCTCTCTCCTCACGACCAAGTCTATCACGCTCCTTTTTCTCCTCTCTTTCTCTTTCTGTCTTGATTTTCTCTTTCAATTCGATCTTTCTCCTTTTTCTCCTCTCGATTCTCTCTCTCTTCTTTTTCTCCTCTCTCTCAAGGTTCTCTTTCTCCTTTCTTTCTCTTTCCTGGATCTTGGAACTAATGAAAGCTTCTAAGTTGTAAGACAACACAAGAAACACTTGAAGCAAGTGACACACAGACAGTTGTAAGACAACACAAGAAACACTTGAAGCAAGTGACGCACAGACAGTTGTAAGACAACGCAAGAAAAACGAAGTGACACACAGACAGTTGTAAGGCAACACAAGAAACACTTGAAGCAAGTGACACACAGACAGTTGTAAGACAACACAAGAAACACTTGAAGCAAGTGACACACAGACAGTTGTAAGACAACACAAGAAACACTTGAAGCAAGTGACACACAGACAGTTGTAAGACAACACAAGAAACACTTGAAGTGACACACAGAAGACAGCTAATGTAGTCCCCATATTTAAGAAAGGAAACAGAAACGAGGCACTAAACTACAGACCTGTGTCTCTGACATGTATTGTGTGCACAGTCATGGAGAAGATTATCAGGAGGAGAGTGGTCGAACACCTGGAAAGGAACAAGATTATAAATGAAAACCAGCATGGGTTCATGGAAGGCAAATCTTGTATCACAAACTTCCTGGAGTTTTATGACAAGGTAACAGAAGACACGAGAGAGAGGGGTGGGTAGATTGCGTTTTCCTAGACTGCAGGAAGGCCTTTGACACAGTTCCCCACAAGAGATTAGTGCAGAAGCTGGAGGATCAGGCGCACGTAAAAGGGAGGGCACTGCAATGGATAAGGGAATACCTGACAGGGAGGCAGCAACGAGTCATGGTACGTGAAGAGGTATCACAGTGGGCGCCTGTTACGAGCGGGGTCCCACAGAGGTCAGTTCTAGGACCAGTGCTATTTTTGATATATGTGAACGACATGATGGAAGGAATAGACTCTGAAGTGTCCCTGTTCGCAGATGACGTGAAGTTGATGAGAAGAATTAAATCGGACGAGGATGAGGCAGGACTGCAAAGAGACCTGGACAGGCTGGATATGTGGTCCAGTAACTGGCTTCTCGAATTCAATCCAGCCAAATGCAAAGTCATGAAGATTGGGGAGGGGCAAAGAAGACCACAGAGTATAGGCTAAGTGGACAAAGACTACAGACCTCACTCAGGGAGAAAGACCTTGGGGTGACCATAACACCGAGCACATCACCGGAGGCACACATCAACCAAATAACCGCTGCAGCATACGGGCGCCTGGCAAACCTGAGAATAGTGTTCCGATACCTTTATAAGGAATCGTTCAAGACACTGTACACTGTGTATGTTAGGCCCATACTGGAGTATGCAGCACCAGTCTGGAACCCACACCTGGTCAAGCACGTCAAGAAGTTAGAGAAAGTACAAAGGTTTGCAACAAGGCTAGTCCCAGAGCTCAAGGGAATGTCGTACGAGGAAAGGTTAAGGGAAATCGGACTGACGACACTGGAGGACAGAAGGGTCAGGGTTGACATGATAACGACATACAAGATACTGCGGGGAATAGACAAGATGGACAGAGATAGGATGTTCCAGAGAGGGGACACAGGGACAAGGGGTCACAACTGGAAGCTGAAGACTCAGACGAGTCACAGGGACGTTAGGAAGTATTTCTTCAGTCACAGAGTTGTCAGCAAGTGGAATAGCCTAGCAAGTGAAGTAGTGGAGGCAGGAACCATACATAGTTTTAAGAAGAGGTATGACAAAGTTCAGGAAGCAGAGAGAGAGAGGATCCAGTAGCAATCAGTGAAGAGGCGGGGCCAGGAGCTGAGTCTCGACCCCTGCAACCACAATTAGGTGAGTACAGACAGTTGTAAGACAACACAAGAAACACTTGAAGTGACACACAGACAGTTGTAAGACAACACAAGAAACACTTGAAGCAAGTGACACACAGACAGTTGTAAGACAACACAAGAAACACTTGTGCAGAAAGCTAAAAGCAACAGTTTTGTTGTAAATGACACCATCTTCATACGACATAATATCAGTTAGTCTTGAAAATCAGGTCAGGTAACACTTGCATATAACATCGTCCGATACAGTATTTCTAAACGGTTAACAGGACAATCTTTTCAGCATAACATGTACTGAGACAATAAGTTACAGTGTAAGTCAGGTAACTGTTTCGGCCATAACATAATCTGAGACGAAATATCATAGCCCAGGTGGGTCTTCTAGGTCCTGTGTTGTTGCTGTTAGTTCACGTATTTGGCGTTATTATTTATATTTTACACACTTTATTTCCATATCAAATTGCTGTTTAGACATTTAATTGTACATTGTAAACTAATTCAGAAACTTACCGATATTTTGGAGAGGTGAAAAACGGTAAAAGAGGAACATCACTGGACGAAAACTGGCCATGACACTCTCAGCCAAAAGTGTAAACATTACCCTCCCCCCCCAATGATATTAGACAGAATATGGCTACTTAATACCTCAGGCAGCGCCTAGAAACTGTCTCGTTTGTCTAACAAGATTATTATTATAATCAAGGGGGGAAGCGCTAAACCCGTAGGATTATACAGCGCCTAGGGGGGTTGTGGACGGCATTAAGGCGTAATTCGGGGAACTGGAGCACAGATCCAATTCCCTAAATTAAGAGCCCCTGACCAACATCAAGGAACCTTCCCTGAGGGGGGGTATGACAAGAGACAACTTCACTTCACTTCTTGACCAGAGCTTTGGTAAGATGGGTAAGGAAGAAGGATGGGTAAGGAAGAAGGATAGGTAAGGAAGAAGGATGGGTAAGGAAGAAGGATGGGTAAGGAAGAAGGATGGGTAAGGAAGAAGGATGGGTAAGGAAGAAGGATGGGTAAGGAAGAAGGATAGGTAAGGAAGAAGGATGGGTAAGGAAGAAGGATGGGTAAGGAAGAAGGATGGGTAAGGAAGAAGGATGGGTAAGGAAGAAGGATGGGTAAGGAAGAAGGATGGGTAAGGAAGAAGGATGGGTAAGGAAGAAGGATGGGTAAGGAAGAAGGATGGGTAAGGAAGAAGGATAGGTAAGGAAGAAGGATGGGTAAGGAAGAAGGATGGGTAAGGAAGAAGGATGGGTAAGGAAGAAGGATGGGCAAGGAAGAAGGATGGGTAAGGAAGAAGGATGGGTAAGGAAGAAGGATAGGTAAGGAAGAAGGATAGGTAAGGAAGAAGGATAGGTAAGGAAGAAGGATAGGTAAGGAAGAAGGATGGGTAAGGAAGAAGGATGGGTAAGGAAGAAGGATGGGTAAGGAAGAAGGATGGGTAAGGAAGAAGGATAGGTAAGGAAGAAGGATAGGTAAGGAAGAAGGATAGGTAAGGAAGAAGGATGGGTAAGGAAGAAGGATGGGTAAGGAAGAAGGATAGGTAAGGAAGAAGGATGGGTAAGGAAGAAGGATGGGTAAGGAAGAAGGATGGGTAAGGAAGAAGGATGGGTAAGGAAGAAGGATGGGTAAGGAAGAAGGATGGGTAAGGAAGAAGGATGGGTAAGGAAGAAGGATAGGTAAGGAAGAAGGATAGGTAAGGAAGAAGGATGGGTAAGGAAGAAGGATGGGTAAGGAAGAAGGATGGGTAAGGAAGAAGGATGGGTAAGGAAGAAGGATGGGTAAGGAAGAAGGATGGGTAAGGAAGAAGGATGGGTAAGGAAGAAGGATGGGTAAGGAAGAAGGATAGGTAAGGAAGAAGGATGGGTAAGGAAGAAGGATGGGTAAGGAAGAAGGATGGGTAAGGAAGAAGGATGGGTAAGGAAGAAGGATGGGTAAGGAAGAAGGATGGGTAAGGAAGAAGGATGGGTAAGGAAGAAGGATGGGTAAGGAAGAAGGATGGGTAAGGAAGAAGGATAGGTAAGGAAGAAGGATGGGTAAGGAAGAAGGATGGGTAAGGAAGAAGGATGGGTAAGGACAGAAATATTGGTAAAGGATGGGAGAGGGGGAGAGGGGGAGAGAGGTAGATATAAAAGGTAAGTGGCACAACCACTTTGGTGTAATTTAAAAAGTGTACGTGGAATAATAAGATATTCTTGAAGGGGTACAATACTAACCCATCAGAGTCACATAGATATAACACATATATAAGTACATGACTCTGAACTGGTAGTAAATATACAAGTTGCAGTTGCAACAGAGGCTCCTGTTCCTACAAGTTGCAATTGCAACAGAGGCTCCTGTTCCTACAAGTTGCAATTGCAACAGAGGCTCCTGTTCCTACAAGTTGCAATTGCAACAGAGGCTCCTGTTCCTACAAGTTGCAATTGCAACAGAAGCTCCTGTTCCTACAAGTTGCAATTGCAACAGAGGCTCCTGTTCCTACAAGTTGCAATTGCAACAGAGGCTCCTGTTCCTACAAGTTGCAATTGCAACAGAAGCTCCGGTTCCTACAAGTTGCAATTGCAACAGAAGCTCCTGTTCCTACAAGTTGCAATTGCAACCGAGGCTCCTGTTCCTACAAGTTGCAATTGCAACAGAGGCTCCTGTTCCTACAAGTTGCAATTGCAACAGAAGCTCCTGTTCCTACAAGTTGCAATTGCAACAGAGGCTCCTGTTCCTACAAGTTGCAATTGCAACAGAGGCTCCTGTTCCTACAAGTTGCAATTGCAACAGAGGCTACTGTTCCTACAAGTTGCAATTGCAAGAGAAGCTCCTGTTCCTACAAGTTGCAATTGCAACAGAGGCTCCTGTTCCTACAAGTTGCAATTGCAACACAGGCTCCTGTTCCTACAAGTTGCAATTGCAACAGAAGCTCCTGTTCCTACAAGTTGCAATTGCAACAGAGGCTCCTGTTCCTACAAGTTGCAATTGCAACAGAAGCTCCTGTTCCTACAAGTTGCAATTGCAACAGAGGCTCCTGTTCCTACAAGTTGCAATTGCAACAGAGGCTCCTGTTCCTACAAGTTGCAATTGCAACAGAGGCTCCTGTTCCTACAAGTTGCAATTGCAACAGAGGCTCCTGTTCCTACAAGTTGCATTTGCAAAAGAGGCTCCTGTTCCTACAAGTTGCAATTGTAACAGAGGCTCCTGTTCCTACAAGTTGCAATTGCAACAGAGGCTCCTGTTCCTACAAGTTGCATTTGCAACAGAGGCTCCTGTTCCTACAAGTTGCAATTGCAACAGAAGCTCCTGTTCCTACAAGTTGCAATTGCAACAGAGGCTCCTGTTCCTACAAGTTGCATTTGCAACAGAGGCTCCTGTTCCTACAAGTTGCAATTGCAACAGAAGCTCCTGTTCCTACAAGTTGCAATTGCAACAGAGGCTCCTGTTCCTACAAGTTGCATTTGCAACAGAGGCTCCTGTTCCTACAAGTTGCAATTGCAACAGAAGCTCCTGTTCCTACAAGTTGCAATTGCAACAGAGGCTCCTGTTCCTACAAGTTGCAATTGCAACAGAAGCTCCTGTTCCTACAAGTTGCAATTGCAGAGGCTCCTGTTCCTACAAGTTGCAATTGCAACAGAGGCTCCTGTTCCTACAAGTTGCAATTGCAACAGAGGCTCCTGTTCCTACAAGTTGCAATTGCAACAGAGGCTCATGTTCCTACAAGTTGCAATTACAACAGAAGCTCCTGTTCCTACAAGTTGCAATTGCAACAGAGGCTCCTGTTCCTACAAGTTGCAATTGCAACAGAGGCTCCTGTTCCTACAAGTTTCAATTGCAACAGAGGCTCCTGTTCCTACAAGTTGCAATTGCAACAGAGGTTCCTGTTCCTACAAGTTGCAATTGCAACAGAGGCTCCTGTTCCTACAAGTTGCAATTGCAACAGAGGCTCCTGTTTCTACGAGTTGCAATTGCAACAGAGGCTCCTGTTCCTACAAGTTGCAATTGCAACAGAGGCTCCTGTTCCTACAAGTTGCAATTGCAACAGAGGCTCCTGTTCCTACAAGTTGCAATTGCAACAGAGGCTCCTGTTCCTACAAGTTGCAATTGCAACAGAGGCTCCTGTTCCTACAAGTTGCATTTGCAAAAGAGGCTCCTGTTCCTACAAGTTGCAATTGCAACAGAGGCTCCTGTTCCTACAAGTTGCAATTGCAACAGAGGCTCCTG
Source organism: Cherax quadricarinatus (assembly GCF_038502225.1). Lineage (NCBI taxonomy): Eukaryota > Metazoa > Arthropoda > Malacostraca > Decapoda > Parastacidae > Cherax > Cherax quadricarinatus. The sequence goes on from NC_091387.1 coordinate 11,730,378, forward strand.
TTCCTACAAATAGCAATTGCAACAGAGGCTCCTGTTCCTACAAGTTGCAATTGCAACAGAGGTTCCTGTTCCTACAAGTTGCAATTTCAACAGAGGCTCCAGTTCCTACAAGTTGCAATTGCAACAGAGGCTCCTGTTTCTACGAGTTGCAATTGCAACAGAGGCTCCTGTTCCTACAAGTTGCAATTGCAACAGAGGCTCCTGTTCCTACAAGTTGCATTTGCAACAGAGGCTCCTGTTCCTACAAGTTGCAATTGCAACAGAGGCTCCTGTTACTACAAGTTGCAATTGCAACAGAGGCTCCTGTTCCTACAAGTTGCAATTGCAACAGAGGCTCCTGTTCCTACAAATAGCAATTGCAACAGAGGTTCCTGTTCCTACAAGTTGCAATTGCAACAGAGGCTCCTGTTCCTACAAGTTGCAATTGCAACAGAGGCTCCTGTTCCTACAAGTTGCAATTGCAACAGAGGCTCCTGTTCCTACAAGGTGCAATTGCAACAGAGGCTCCTGTTCCTACAAGTTGCAATTGCAACAGAGGCTCCTGTTCCTACAAGTTGCAATTGCAACAGAGGCTCCTGTTCCTACAAGTTGCAATTGCAACAGAGGCTCCTGTTCCTACAAGTAGCAATTGCAACAGAGGCTCCTGTTCCTATAAGTTGCAATTGCAACAGAGGCTCCTGTTCCTACAAGTTGCAATTGCAACAGAGGCTCCTGTTCCTACAAGTTGCAATTGCAACAGAGGCTCCTGTTCCTACAAGTTGCAATTGCAACAGAGGCTCCTGTTCCTACAAGTTGCAATTGCAACAGAGGCTCCTGTTCCTACAAGTTGCAAATGCAACAGAGGCTCCTGTTCCTACAAGTTGCAATTGCAACAGAGGCTCCTGTTCCTACAAGTTGCAATTGCAACAGAGGCTCCTGTTCCTACAAGTTGCAATTGCAACAGAGGCTCCTGTTCCTACAAGTTGCAATTGCAACAGAGGCTCCTGTTCCTACAAGTAGCAATTGCAACAGAGGCTCCTGTTCCTATAAGTTGCAATTGCAACAGAGGCTCCTGTTCCTACAAGTTGCAATTGCAACAGAGGCTCCTGTTCCTACAAGTTGCAATTGCAACAGAGGCTCCTGTTCCTACAAGTTGCAATTGCAACAGAGGCTCCTGTTCCTACAAGTTGCAATTGCAACAGAAGCTCCTGTTCCTACAAGTTGCAATTGCAACAGAGGCTCCTGTTCCTACAAGTTGCAATTGCAACAGAGGCTCCTGTTCCTACAAGTTGCAATTGCAACAGAGGCTCCTGTTCCTACAAGTTGCAATTGCAACAGAAGCTCCTGTTCCTACAAGTTGCAATTGCAACAGAGGCTCCTGTTCCTACAAGTTGCAATTGCAACAGAGGCTCCTGTTCCTACAAGTTGCATTTGCAACAGAGGCTCCTGTTCCTACAAGTTGCAATTGCAACAGAAGCTCCTGTTCCTACAAGTTGCAATTGCAACAGAGGCTCCTGTTCCTACAAGTTGCATTTGCAACAGAGGCTCCTGTTCCTACAAGTTGCAATTGCAACAGAAGCTCCTGTTCCTACAAGTTGCAATTGCAACAGAGGCTCCTGTTCCTACAAGTTGCAATTGCAACAGAAGCTCCTGTTCCTACAAGTTGCAATTGCAGAGGCTCCTGTTCCTACAAGTTGCAATTGCAACAGAGGCTCCTGTTCCTACAAGTTGCAATTGCAACAGAGGCTCCTGTTCCTACAAGTTGCAATTGCAACAGAGGCTCATGTTCCTACAAGTTGCAATTGCAACAGAGGCTCCTGTTCCTACAAGTTGCAATTACAACAGAAGCTCCTGTTCCTACAAGTTGCAATTGCAACAGAGGCTCCTGTTCCTAAAAGTTGCAATTGCAACAGAGGCTCCTGTTCCTACAAGTTTCAATTGCAACAGAGGCTCCTGTTCCTACAAGTTGCAATTGCAACAGAGGCTCCTGTTTCTACGAGTTGCAATTGCAACAGAGGCTCCTGTTCCTACAAGTTGCAATTGCAACAGAGGCTCCTGTTCCTACAAGTTGCAATTGCAACAGAGGCTCCTGTTACTACAAGTTGCAATTGCAACAGAGGCTCCTGTTCCTACAAGTTGCAATTGCAACAGAGGCTCCTGTTCCTACAAGTAGCAATTGCAACAGAGGTTCCTGTTCCTACAAGTTGCAATTGCAACAGAGGCTCCTGTTCCTACAAGTTGCAATTGCAACAGAGGCTCCTGTTCCTACAAGTTGCAATTGCAACAGAGGCTCCTGTTCCTACAAGTTGCAATTGCAACAGAGGCTCCTGTTCCTACAAGTTGCAATTGCAACAGAGGCTCCTGTTCCTACAAGTTGCAATTGCAACAGAGGCTCCTGTTCCTACAAGTTGCAATTGCAACAGAGGCTCCTGTTCCTACAAGTAGCAATTGCAACAGAGGCTCCTGTTCCTATAAGTTGCAATTGCAACAGAGGCTCCTGTTCCTACAAGTTGCAATTGCAACAGAGGCTCCTGTTCCTACAAGTTGCAATTGCAACAGAGGCTCCTGTTCCTACAAGTTGCAATTGCAACAGAGGCTCCTGTTCCTACAAGTTGCAATTGCAACAGAGGCTCCTGTTCCTACAAGTTGCAATTGCAACAGAGGCTCCTGTTCCTACAAGTTGCAATTGCAACAGAGGCTCCTGTTCCTACAAGTTGCAATTGCAACAGAGGCTCCTGTTCCTACAAGTTGCAATTTCAACAGAGGCTCCTGTTCCTACAAGTTGCAATTGCAACAGAGGCTCCTGTTCCTACAAGTAGCAATTGCAACATAGGCTCGTGTTCCTAGAAGTTGCAATTACAGAGGCTCCTGTTCCTACAAGCAATTGCAACAGAGGCTCCTGTTCCTACAAGTTGCAATTGCAACAGAGGCTCCTGTTCCTACAAGTTGCAATTGCAACAGAGGCTCCTGTTCCTACAAGTTGCAATTGCAACAGAGGCTCCTGTTCCTACAAGTTGCAATTGCAACAGAGGCTCCTGTTCCTACAAGTTGCAATTGCAACAGAGGCTCCTGTTCCTACAAGTTGCAATTGCAACAGAGGCTCCTGTTCCTACAAGTAGCAATTGCAACAGAGGCTCCTGTTCCTACAAGTAGCAATTGCAACAGAGGCTCCTGTTCCTACAAGTTGCAATTGCAACAGAGGCTCCTGTTCCTACAAGTTGCAATTGCAACAGAGGCTCCTGTTCCTACAAGTTGCAATTGCAACAGAGGCTCCTGTTCCTACAAGTTGCAATTGCAACAGAAGCTCCTGTTCCTACAAGTTGCAATTGCAACAGAGGCTCCTGTTCCTACAAGTTGCAATTGCAACAGAGGCTCCTGTTCCTACAAGTTGCAATTGCAACAGAGGCTCCTGTTCCTACAAGTTGCAATTGCAACAGAGGCTCCTGTTCCTACAAGTTGCAATTGCAACAGAGGCTCCTGTTCCTACAAGTTGCAATTGCAACAGAGGCTCCTGTTCCTACAAGTTGCATTTGCAACAGAGGCTCCTGTTCCTACAAGTTGCAATTGTACAGAGCTCCTGTTCCTACAAGTTGCAATTGCAACAGAGGCTCCTGTTCCTACAAGTTGCAATTGCAACAGAGGCTCCTGTTCCTACAAGTTGCAATTGCAACAGAAGCTCCTGTTCCTACAAGTTGCAATTGCAACAGAGGCTCCTGTTCCTACAAGTTGCATTTGCAACAGAGGCTCCTGTTCCTACAAGTTGCAATTGCAACAGAAGCTCCTGTTCCTACAAGTTGCAATTGCAACAGAGGCTCCTGTTCCTACAAGTTGCAATTGCAACAGAAGCTCCTGTTCCTATTGCAGAGGCTCCTGTTTGCAATTGCAACAAAGGCTCCTGTTCCTACAAGTTGCAATTGCAACAGAGGCTCCTGTTCCTACAAGTTGCAATTGCTCATGTTCCTACAGCAATTACAACAGGCTCCTGTTCCTACAAGTTGCAATTGCAACAGAGGCTCCTGTTCCTACAAGTTGCAATTGCAACAGAGGCTCCTGTTCCTACAAGTTGCAATTGCAACAGAGGCTCCTGTCCTACAAGTTGCAATTGCAACAGACAAGTTGCAATTGCAACAGAGGCTCCTGTTCCTACAAGTTGCAATTGCAACAGAGGCTCCTGTTCCTACAAGTTGCAATTGCAACAGAGGCTCCTGTTCCTACAAGTTGCAATTGCAACAGAGGCTCCTGTTCCTACAAGTTGCAATTGCAACAGAGGCTCCTGTTCCTACAAGTTGCAATTGCAACAGAGGCTCCTGTTCCTACAAGTTGCAATTGCAACAGAGGCTCCTGTTCCTACAAGTTGCAATTGCAACAGAGGCTCCTGTTCCTACAAGTTGCAATTGCAACAGAGGCTCCTGTTCCTACAAGTTGCAATTGCAACAGAGGCTCCTGTTCATACAAGTTGCAATTGCAACAGAGGCTCCTGTTCATACAAGTTGCAATTGCAACAGAGGCTCCTGTTCATACAAGTTGCAATTGCAACAGAGGCTCCTGATCCTACAAGTTGCAATTGCAACAGTGCTCCTGTTCATACAAGTTGCAATTGCAACAGAGGCTCCTGTTCCTACAAGTTGCAATTGCAACAGAGGCTCCTGTTCCTACAAGTTGCAATTGCAACAGAGGCTCCTGTTCCTACAAGTTGCAATTGCAACAGAGGCTCCTGTTCCTACAAGTTGCAATTGCAACAGAGGCTCCTGTTCCTACAAGTTGCAATTGCAACAGAGGCTCCTGTTCCTACAAGTTGCAATTGCAACAGAGGCTCCTGTTCCTACAAGTTGCAATTGCAACAGAGGCTCCTGTTCCTACAAGTTGCAATTGCAACAGAGGCTCCTGTTCCTACAAGTTGCAATTGCAACAGAGGCTCCTGTTCCTACAAGTTGCAATTGCAACAGAGGCTCCTGTTCCTACAAGTTGCAATTGCAACAGAGGCTCCTGTTCCTACAAGTTGCAATTGCAACAGAGGCTCCTGTTCCTACAAGTTGCAATTGCAACAGAGGCTCCTGTTCCTACAAGTTGCAATTGCAACAGAAGCTCCTGTTCCTACAAGTTGCAATTGCAACAGAGGCTCCTGTTCCTACAAGTTGCAATTGCAACAGAGGCTCCTGTTCCTACAAGTTGCAATTGCAACAGAAGCTCCTGTTCCTACAAGTTGCAATTGCAACAGAGGCTCCTGTTCCTACAAGTTGCAATTGCAACAGAGGCTCCTGTTCCTACAAGTTGCAATTGCAACAGAGGCTCCTGTTCCTACAAGTTGCAATTGCAACAGAGGCTCCTGTTCCTACAAGTTGCAATTGCAACAGAGGCTCCTGTTCCTACAAGTTGCAATTGCAACAGAGGCTCCTGTTCCTACAAGTTGCAGTTGCAACAGAGGCTCCTGTTCCTACAAGTTGCAGTTGCAACAGAGGCTCCTGTTCCTACAAGTTGCAATTGCAACAGAGGCTCCTGTTCCTACAAGTTGCATTTGCAACAGAGGCTCCTGTTCCTACAAGTTGCAATTGCAACAGAAGCTCCTGTTCCTACAAGTTGCAATTGCAACAGAGGCTCCTGTTCCTACAAGTTGCATTTGCAACAGAGGCTCCTGTTCCTACAAGTTGCAATTGCAACAGAAGCTCCTGTTCCTACAAGTTGCAATTGCAACAGAGGCTCCTGTTCCTACAAGTTGCAATTGCAACAGAAGCTCCTGTTCCTACAAGTTGCAATTGCAGAGGCTCCTGTTCCTGCAAGTTGCAATTGCAACAGAGGCTCCTGTTCCTACAAGTTGCAATTGCAACAGAGGCTCCTGTTCCTACAAGTTGCAATTGCAACAGAGGCTCCTGTTCCTACAAGTTGCAATTACAACAGAGGCTCCTGTTCCTACAAGTTGCAATTGCAACAGAGGCTCCTGTTCCTACAAGTTGCAATTGCAACAGAGGCTCCTGTTCATACAAGTTTCAATTGCAACAGAGGCTCCTGTTCATACAAGTTGCAATTGCAACAGAGGCTCCTGTTCATACAAGTTGCAATTGCAACAGAGGCTCCTGTTCCTACAAGTTGCAATTGCAACAGAGGCTCCTGTTCCTACAAGTTGCAATTGCAACAGAGGCTCCTGTTACTACAAGTTGCAATTGCAACAGAGGCTCCTGTTCCTACAAGTTGCAATTGCAACAGAGGCTCCTGTTCCTACAAGTTGCAATTGCAACAGAGGCTCCTGTTCCTACAAGTTGCAATTGCAACAGAGGCTCCTGTTCCTACAAGTTGCAATTGCAACAGAGGCTCCTGTTCCTACAAGTTGCAATTGCAACAGAGGCTCCTGTTCCTACAAGTTGCAATTGCAACAGAGGCTCCTGTTCCTACAAGTTGCAATTGCAACAGAGGCTCCTGTTCCTACAAGTTGCAATTGCAACAGAGGCTCCTGTTCCTACAAGTTGCAATTGCAACAGAGACTCCTGTTCCTACAAGTTGCAATTGCAACAGAGGCTCCTGTTCCTATAAGTTGCAATTGCAACAGAGGCTCCTGTTCCTACAAGTTGCAATTGCAACAGAGGCTCCTGTTCCTACAAGTTGCAATTGCAACAGAGGCTCCTGTTCCTACAAGTTGCAATTGCAACAGAGGCTCCTGTTCCTACAAGTTGCAATTGCAACAGAGGCTCCTGTTCCTACAAGTTGCAATTGCAACAGAGGCTCCTGTTCCTACAAGTTGCAATTGCAACAGAGGCTCCTGTTCCTACAAGTTGCAATTGCAACAGAGGCTCCTGTTCCTACAAGTTGCAATTGCAACAGAGGCTCCTGTTCCTACAAGTTGCAATTGCAACAGAGGCTCCAGTTCCTACAAGTTGCAATTGCAACAGAGGCTCCTGTTCCTACAAGTTGCAATTGCAACAGAGGCTCCTGTTCCTACAAGTTGCAATTGCAAGAGATGTTCCTGTTCCTACAAGTTGCAATTGCAACAGAGGCTCCTGTTCCTACAAGTTGCAATTGCAACAGAGGCTCCTGTTCCTACAAGTTGCAGTTGTAACAGAGGCTCCTGTTCCTACAAGTTGCAATTGCAACAGAGGCTCCTGTTCCTACAAGTAGCAATTGCAACAGAGGCTCCTGTTCCTACAAGTTGCAATTGCAACAGAGGCTCCTGTTCCTACAAGTTGCAGTTGCAACAGAGGCTCCTGTTCCTACAAGTTGCAATTGCAACAGAAGCTCCTGTTCCTACATGTTGCAATTGTAACAGAGGCTCCTGTTCCTACAAGTTGCAATTGCAACAGAGGCTCCTGTTCCTACAAGTTGCAATTGCAACAGAGGCTCCTGTTCCTACAAGTTGCAGTTGCAACAGAGGCTCCTGTTCCTACAAGTAGCAATTGCAACAGAGGCTCCTGTTCCTACAAGTTGCAATTGCAACAGAGGCTCCTGTTCCTACAAGTTGCAATTGCAACAGAGGCTCCTGTTCCTACAAGTTGCAATTGCAACAGAGGCTCCTGTTCCGAGTCGAGCTCAGATCGACGGTATAATTTGGATCACGCTTACAGAGGCCATCACAGCGGGTACTGTTTGATAAATTTGGACGGGAAAGCAAAAATTAGAAGCCGCCATTATTAGACAATTTAATTCACAGAAAGGACAAGAAATTCACAGTTATTATATATAGAAAAGTTAGTAATGTATGTGTATAGAAAGTGCTATTAAAAGGTCTGATATTTAAATTGCCGCACGTGTCCTTAATTAAGTATTTTTGGGTTTCAGTGCAGTCGGTTATTCAGTTGAGGTTAGATAGGTATTTTTTGTCACGTTGTCAGTGTTAAGATAAGATTTCCTTCGGATTTTTAACCCCGGAGGGTTAGCCACCCAGGATAACCCAAGAAAGTCAGTGCGTCATCGAGGACTGTCTAACTTATTTCCATTGGGGTCCTTAATCTTGTCCCCCAGGATGCGACCCACACCAGTCGACTAACACCCAGGTACCTATTTGCTGCTAGGTGAACAGGACAACAGGTGTAAGGAAACGACGCGTCGAAATGTTTCCACCCACCCGGAATCGAACCCGGGCCCTCCGTGTGTGAACGGATGGAGGGCCTTGTGTTATAATAACAAGGGACTGGGATTGCATAATTTAATACATATATAGGCTTCAAACTCTTTTCTTCAGAGCTGCTCCATAAATATCTTTCCTGTTGCAAGTAATGTTGTTAGTTGCATCTTGTGCATTTCTTTTTGCATAATGTCCTTATCCTACGGGTTTAGCGCTTCCCCTTTGATTATAATAATAATGCATAATGTCCTATATGTTGAATATATAAATGAATAATATAATAATTGTGTTATAAAATATGAGGGGGTGTAGAACAGCTGGGGAGGGACGCTGGGGAGGGACGCTGGGGAGGGACGCTGGGGAGGGATGCTGGGGAGGGACGCTGGGGAGGGACGCTGGGGAGTGACGCTGGGAAGGGACGCTGGGGAGTGACGCTGGGGAGGGACGCTGGGGAGGGATGCTGGGGAGGGATGCTGGGGAGGGACGCTGGGGAGTGACGCTGGGGAGGGACGCTGGGGAGTGACGCTGGGGAGGGACGCTGGGGAGGGACGCTGGGGAGTGACGCTGGGGAGTGACGCTGGGGAGTGACGCTGGGGAGGGACGCTGGGGAGTGACGCAGGGGAGTGACGCTGGGGAGTGACGCTGGGGAGGGACGCTGGGGAGTGACGCTGGGGAGTGACGCTGGGGAGGGACGCTGGGGAGGGACGCTGGGGAGGGACGCTGGGGAGTGACGCTGGGGAGGAACGCTGGGGAGTGACGCTGGGGAGTGACGCTGGGGAGGGACGCTGGGGAGGGACGCTGGGGAGTGACGCTGGGGAGGGACGCTGGGGAGTGACGCTGGGGAGTGACGCTGGGGAGGGATGCTGGGGAGGGACGCTGGGGAGTGACGCTGGGGAGTGACGCTGGGGAGGGACGCTGGGGAGGGACGCTGGGGAGTGACGCTGGGGAGTGCCGCTGGGGAGTGACGCTGGGGAGGGACGCTGGGGAGTGACGCTGGGGAGTGACGCTGGGGAGTGACGCTGGGGAGTGACGCTGGGGAGTGACACTGGGGAGTGAGGCTGGGGAGTGACGCTGGGGAGGGAGGCGGGGGAGTGACGCTGGGGAGTGACGCTGGGGAGTGACGCTGGGGAGGGACGCTGGGGAGGGACGCTGGGGTGTGACGCTGGGGAGTGACGCCGGGGAGGTACGCTGGGGAGGGACGCTGGGGAGTGACGCTGGGGAGTGATGCTGGGGAGTGATGCTGGGGAGTGACGCTGGGGAGTGACGCTGGGGAGTGACCCTGGGGAGTGACGCTGGGGAGTGACGCTGGGGAGTGACGCTGGGGAGTGACACTGGGGAGTGACGCTGGGGAGTGACGCTGGGGAGTGACGCTGGGGAGTGACGCTGGGGAGTGGTGCTGGGGAGTGACGCTGGGGAGTGACACTGGGGAGTGACGCTGGGGAGTGACGCTGGGGAGTGACGCTGGGGAGTGACGCTGGGGAGTGGTGCTGGGGAGTGACGCTGGGGAGTGATGCTGGGGAGTGACGCTGGGGAGTGATGCTGGGGAGTGACGCTGGGGAGTGACGCTGGGGAGTGACGCTGGGGAGTGACGCTGGGGAGTGACGCTGGGGAGTGACGCTGGGGAGTGGTGCTGGGGAGTGACGCTGGGGAGTGACGCTGGGGAGTGACGCTGGGGAGTGATGCTGGGGAGTGACGCTGGGGAGTGATGCTGGGGAGTGACGCTGGGGAGTGACGCTGGGGAGGGACGCTGGGGAGGGATGCTGGGGAGTGACGCTGGGGAGGGATGCTGGGGAGTGACGCTGGGGAGGGATGCTGGGGAGTGACGCTGGGGAGGGACGCTGGGGAGGGATGCTGGGGAGTGACGCTGGGGAGTGACGCTCGGGAGTGACGCTGGGGAGTGACGCTGGGGAGGGATGCTGGGGAGTGATGCTGGGGAGGGACGCTGGGGAGTGACGCTGGGGAGGGATGCTGGGGAGTGACGCTGGGGAGTGATGCTGGGGAGTGACGCTGGGGAGTGACGCTGGGGAGTGACGCTGGGGAGTGACGCTGGGGAGTGACGCTGGGGAGTGATGCTGGGGAGTGATGCTGGGGAGTGACGCTGGGGAGTGATGCTGGGGAGTGATGCTGGGGAGTGACGCTGGGGAGTGACGCTGGGGAGTGACGCTGGGGAGTGACGCTGGGGAGTGACGCTGGGGAGGGATGCTGGGGAGTGACGCTGGGGAGTGACGCTGGGGAGTGACGCTGGGGAGGGATGCTGGGGAGTGACGCTGGGGAGTGATGCTGGGGAGTGACGCTGGGGAGTGACGCTGGGGAGTGACGCTGGGGAGTGACGCTGGGGAGTGACGCTGGGGAGTGACGCTGGGGAGTGACGCTGGGGAGTGGTGTTGGGGAGTGACGCTGGGGAGTGACTCTGGGGAGTGACGCTGGGGAGTGGTGCTGGGGAGTGACGCTGGGGAGTGACGCTGGGGAGTGACGCTTGGGAGTGACGCTGGGGAGTGACGCTGGGGAGTGGTGCTGGGGAGTGACGCTGGGGAGTGACGCTGGGGAGTGACGCTGGGGAGTGACGCTGGGGAGTGAGGGTGGGGAGTGACGCTGGGGAGTGTCGCTGGGGAGTGACGCTGGGGAGTGACGCTGGGGAGTGATGCTGGGGAGTTATCCTGGGGAGTGATGCTGGGGAGTGACGCTGGGGAGTGACGCTGGGGAGTGACGCTGGGGAGTGATGCTGGGGAGTGATGCTGGGGAGGGATGCTGGGGAGTGATGCTGGGGAGTGACGCTGGGGAGTGACGCTGGGGAGTGACGCTGGGGAGGGATGCTCGGGAGTGATGCTGGGGAGTGATGCTGGGTAAGGATGCTGGGGAGTGATGCTGGGGAGTGATGCTGGGGAGGGATGCTGGGGAGTGACGCTGGGGAGTGACGCTGACGCTGGGGAGTGACGCTGGGGAGTGACGCTGGGGAGTGACGCTGGGGAGCGACGCTGGGGAGTGACGCTGGGGAGTGACGCTGGGGAGTGACGCTGGAGAGTGACGCTGGAGAGTGACGCTGGGGAGTGACGCTGGGGAGTGACGCTGGGGAGGGATGCTGGGGAGTGACGCTGGGGGGAGCTGAGTGACGCTGGGGAGGGACGCTGGGGAGTGACGCTGGGGAGGGAAGCTGGGGAGTGACGCTGGGGAGTGACGCTGGGGAGTGATGCTGGGGAGTGACGCTGGGGAGGAGGGACGCTGGGGAGTGACGCTGGGGGTGACGCTGGGGAGTGACGCTGGGGAGTGACGCTGGGGAGTGACGCTGGGGATGCTGGGGAGTGATGCTGGGGAGTGACGCTGGGGAGGGAGCTGGGGAGTGCTGGGGAGTGACGCTGGGGAGTGACGCTGGGGAGTGACGGGGAGTGATGCTGGGGAGTGACGCTGGGGAGTGACGCTGGGGAGTGACGCTGGGGAGTGACACTGGGGAGTGACGTTGGGGAGGGATGCTGGGGAGTGACGCTGGGGAGTGACGCTGGGGAGTGACGCTGGGGAGTGGTGCTGGGGAGTGACGCTGGGGAGTGAAGCTGGGGAGTGACGCTGGGGAGTGACGCTGGGGAGTGACGCTGGGGAGTGACGCTGGGGAGGATGCTGGGGAGTGACGCTGGGGAGTGACGCTGGGGAGTGACGCTGGCGAGGGACGCTGGCGAGTGACGCTGGGGAGTGACGCTGGGGAGTGACGCTGGGGAGGTGACGCTGGGGAGGGACGCTGGGGAGTTACGCTGGGGAGTGACGCTAGGGAGTAACGCTGGGGAGTGACGCTAGGGAGTTACACTGGGGAGTGATGCTGGGGAGTGGTGGGGAGTGGGGAGGTGACGCTGGGGAGTGACGCTGAGTGACGCTGGGGAGTGACGCTGGGGAGTGACGCTGGGGATTGAAGCTGGGGAGTGACGCTGGGGAGGGACGCTGGGGAGTGACGCTGGGGAGTGACGCTGGGGAGTTACGCTGGGGAGTGATGCTTGGGAGTGACGCTGGGGAGTGATGCTGGGGAGTGACGCTGGGGAGGGACGCTGGGGAGTGACGCTGGGGAGTGACGCTGGGTGACGCTGGGGAGTGACGCTGGGGAGTGACGCTGGGGAGTGACGCTGGGGAGTGACGCTGGGGAGGGACGCTGGGGAGTGACGCTGGGGAGTGACGATGCTGGGGAGTGACGCTGGGGAGTGACGCTGGGGAGTGACGCTGGGGAGAGATGCTGGGGAGGGACGCTGGGGAGGGACGCTGGGGAGTGACGCTGGGGAGTGACGCTGGGGAGTGACGCTGGGGAGGGATGCTGTGGAGGGACGCTGGGGAGGGACGCTGGGGAGGGACGCTGGGTAAGGATGCTGGGGAGTGATGCTGGGGAGTGATGCTGGGGAGGGATGCTGGGGAGTGGGGGGAGTGATGCTGGGGAGTGATGCTGGGGAGGGATGCTGGGGAGGGACGCTGGGGAGGGACGCTGGGGAGTGATGCTGGGGAGTGATGCTGGGGAGGGAAGCTGAGGAGTGAGTGACGCTGGGGAGTGACGCTGGGGAGTGACGCTGGGGACTGACGCTCGGGAGTGACACTGGAGAGTGACGCTGGGGAGTGACGCTGGGGAGGGACCCTGGGGAGTGACGCTGGGGAGTGACGCTGGGGAGTGATGCTGGGGAGTGACGCTGGGGAGGGACGCTGGGGAGTGACGCTGGGGAGGGATGCTGGGGAGTGACGCTGGGGAGTGACGCTGGGGAGTGACGCTGGGGAGTGACGCTGGGGAGTGACGCTGGGGAGTGACGCTGGGGAGGGACGCTGGGGAGTGACGCTGGGGAGTGACGCTGGGGAGGGACGCTGGGGAGTGACGCTGGGGAGTGACGCTGGGGAGTGACGCTGGGGAGTGACGCTGGGGAGTGATGCTGGGGAGTGACGCTGGGGAGGGACGCTGGGGAGTGACGCTGGGGAGTGACGCTGGGGAGTGACGCTGGGGAGTGACGATGGGGAGTGACGCTGGGGAGGGACGCTGGGGAGCGACGCTGATGAGGGACGCTGGGGAGTGACGCTGGGGAGTGACGCTGGGGAGTGACGCTGGGAAGTGACGCTGGGGAGTGATACTGGGGAGTGATACTGGGGAGTGACACTGGGGAGTGACGCTGGGGAGTGACGCTGGGGAGTGACGCTGGGGAGTGACACTGGGGAGTGACGCTGGGGAGTGACGCTGGAGAGGGACGCTGGGGAGTGACGCTGGGGAGTGACGCTGGGACGCTGGGGAGTGACGCTGGGGAGTGACGCTGGGGAGTGACGCTGGGGAGTGATGCTGGGGAGTGACGCTGGGGAGTGACGCTGGGGAGTGAAGCTGGGGAGTGACGCTGGGGAGTAAAGCTGTGGAGTGACGCTGGGGAGGGATGCTGGGGAGTGGGGAGTGCTGGGGAGTGACGCTGGAGAGTGACGCGGGCGAGGGACGCTGGGGAGTGACGCTGGGGAGTGACGCTGGGGAGTGACGCTGGGGAGTGATGCTGGGGAGTGACGCTGGGGAGTGACGCTGGGGAGTGACGCTGGGGAGTGACGCTGGGGAGTGACGCTGGTGAGTGACGCTGGGGAGTGACGCTGGGGAGTGACGCTGGGGAGTGACGCTGGGGAGTGACGCTGGGGAGTGACGCTGGGGAGTGACGCTGGGGAGTGACGCTGGGGAGTGACGCTGGGGAGTGACGCTGGAGAGGGACGCTGGGGAGTGACGCTGGGGAGGACGCTGGGGAGTGACGCTGGGGAGTGACGCTGGGGAGTGACGCTGGGGAGTGACGCTGGGGAGTGACGCTGGGGAGTGACGCTGGGGAGTGACGCTGGGGGTGTGTCGCTGGTGAGTGACGCTGGGGTTTGACGCTGGGGAGTGACGCTGGGGAGTGACTCTGGGGAGTGACGCTGGGGAGTGATGCTGGGGAGTGACGCTGGGGAGTGATGCTGGGGAGTGACGCTGGGGAGTGAAGCTCGGGAGTGACGCTGGGAGAGTGACGCTGGGGGGAGTGACGCTGGGGAGTGACGCTGGGGAGTGACGCTGGGGAGTGATGCTGGGGAGTGACGCTGGGGAGTGACATGACGCTGGGGAGTGACGCTGGGGAGTGACGCGGGGGAGTGACGCTGGGGAGTGACGCTGGGGAGTGACGCTGGGGAGTGACGCTGGGGAGTGATGCTGGGGAGTGACGCTGGGGAGTGACGCTGGGGAGTGACGCTGGGGAGTGACGCTGGGGAGTGACGCTGGGGAGGGATGACGCTGGGGAGTGACGCTGGGGAGTGACGCTGGGGAGTGACGCTGGGGAGGGACGCGGGGGAGTGACGGGGGGGAGTGACGCTGGGGAGTGACGCTGACGCTGGGGAGCGACGCTGGGGAGTGACGCTGGGGAGTGATGCTGGGGAGTGACGCTGGGGAGTGACGCTGGGGAGTGATGCTGGGGAGTGATGCTGGGGAGTGATGCTGGGGAGTGACGCTGGCGAGTGACGCTGGGGAGTGAGGGAGTGCTGGGGAGTGACGCTGGGGAGTGACGCTGGGGAGTGACGCTGGGGAGTGACGCTGGGGAGTGACGCTGGGGAGTGACGCTGGGGAGTGACATTGGAGAGTGACGCTGGGGAGTGACGCTGGGGAGTGACGCTGGGGAGTGACGCTGGGGAGTGACGCTGGGGAGTGATGCTGGGGAGTGACGCTGGGGAGGGACGCTGGGGAGTGACGCTGGGGAGGGATGCTGGGGAGTGATGCTGGGGAGTGACGCTGGGGAGTGACGCTGGGGAGTGACGCTGGGGGGACGCTGGGGAGTGACGCTGGGGAGTGGTGCTGGGGAGTGACGCTGGGGAGTGACGCTGGGGAGGGACGCTGGGGAGGGACGCTGGGGGGACGTGACGCTGGGGAGTGACGCTGGGGAGTGACGCTGGGTGAGTGACGCTGGGGAGTGGTGCCGGGGAGTGACGCTGGGGAGGGACGCTGGGGAGTGATGCTGGGGAGTGACGCTGGGGAGTGACGCTGGGGAGTGACGCTGGGGAGTGACGCTGGGGAGTGACGCTTTGGAGTGACGCTGGGGAGCGACGCTGGGGAGGGACGCTGGGGAGGGACGCTGGAAAGCGACGCTGGGGAGCGACGCTGGGGAGTGACGCTGGGGAGTGACCCTGGGGAGTGACGCTGGGGAGTGACGCTGGGGAGGGACGCTGGGGAGGGACGCTGGGGAGTGACGTTGGGGAGGGACGCTGGGGAGGGACGCTGGGGAGTGACGCTGGGGAGTGACGCTGGGGAGTGACGCTGGGGAGTGACGCTGGGGAGTGACGCTGGGGAGTGACGCTTGGGAGGGACGCTGGGGAGTGACGCTGGGGAGTGACGCTGGGGAGTGACGCTGGGGAGTGACGCTGGGGAGTGACGCAGGGGAGTGACGCTGGGGAGGGACGCTGGGGAGTGACGCTGGGGAGTGACGCTGGGGAGTGACGCTGGGGAGTGAGGCTGGGGAGTGACGTTGGGGAGTGACGTTGGGGAGTGACGCTGGGGAGTGACGCTGGGGAGTGACGCTGGGGAGTGACGCTGGGGAGGGACGCTGGGGAGTGACGCTGGGGAGTGACGCTGGGGAGTGACGCTGGGGAGTGACGCTGGGGAGTGACGCTGGGGAGTGACGCTGGGGAGTGACGCTGGGGAGTGACGCTGGGGAGTGACGCTGGGGAGTGACGCTGGGGAGTGACGCTGGGGAGTGACGCTGGGGAGTGACGCTGAGGAGTGACGCTGGGGAGTGACGCTGGGGAGGGATGCTGGGGAGTGACGCTGGGGAGTGACGCTGGGGAGTGACGCTGGGGAGTGACGCTGGGGAGTGACACTGGAGAGTGACGCTGGGGAGTGACGCTGGGGAGTGACGCTGGGGAGTGACGCTGGGGAGTGACGCTGGGGAGTGACGCTGGGGAGTGACACTGGAGAGTGACGCTGGGGAGTGACGCTGGGGAGTGACGCTGGGGAGGGACGCTGGGGAGGGACGCTGGGGAGTGACGCTGGGGAGTGACGCTGGGGAGTGACGCTGGGGAGTGACGCTGGGGAGTGACGCTGGGGAGTGACGCTGGGGAGTGACGCTGGGGAGGGACGCTGGGGAGTGACGCTTGGGAGTGACGCTGGGGAGTGACGCTGGGGAGTGACGCTGGGGAGGGACGCTGGGGAGTGACTCTGGGGAGTGACGCTGGGGAGTGACGCTGGGGAGTGACGCTGGGGAGTGACGCTGGGGAGTGACACTGGAGAGTGACGCTGGGGAGTGACGCTGGGGAGTGACGCTGGGGAGTGACGCTGGGGAGTGACACTGGCGAGTGACGCTGGGGAGTGACGCTGGGGAGTGACGCTGGGGAGTGACACTGGAGAATGACGCTGGGGAGTGACACTGGAGAGTGACGCTGGGGAGTGACGCTGGGGAGTGACGCTGGGGAGTGATGCTGGAGAGTGACGCTGGGGAGTGACGCTGGGGAGTGACACTGGAGAGTGACACTGGAGAGTGACGCTGGGGAGTGACGCTGGGGAGTGACGCTGGGGAGTGACACTGGAGAATGACGCTGGGGAGTGACACTGGAGAGTGACGCTGGGGAGTGACGCTGGGGAGTGACGCTGGGGAGTGACGCTGGAGAGTGACGCTGGGGAGTGACGCTGGGGAGTGACACTGGAGAGTGACACTGGAGAGTGACGCTGGGGAGTGACGCTGGGGAGTGACGTTGGGGACTGACGTTGGGGAGTGACGCTGGGGAGTGACGCTGGGGAGTGACGCTGGGGAGTGACGCTGGGGAGGGACGCTGGGGAGGGACGCTGGGGAGTGACGCTGGGGAGTGACGCTGGGGAGTGACGCTGGGGAGTGATGCTGGGGAGTGACGCTGGGGAGTGACGCTGGGGAGTGACGCTGGGGAGTGACGCTGGGGAGTGATGCTGGGGAGTGACGCTGGGGAGTGACGCTTGGGAGTGACGCTGGGAGTGACGCTGGGGAGCGACGCTGGGGAGTGACGCTGGGGAGTGACGCTGGGGAGTGACGCTGGGGAGTGACGCTGGGGAGGGATGCTGGGGAGTGACGCTGGGGAGTGACGCTGGGGAGTGACGCTGGGGAGTGTCGCTGGGGAGTGACGCTGGGGAGTGATGCTGGGGAGTGATGCTGGGGAGTGACGCTGGGGAGTGACGCTGGGGAGTGACGCTGGGGAGTGACGCTGGGGAGTGACGCTGGGGAGTGACGCTGGGGAGTGACGCTGGGGAGTGACGCTGGGGAGTGACGCTGGGGAGTGACGCTGGGGAGGGACGCTGGGGAGTGACGCTGGGGAGTGACGCTGGGGAGTGACGCTGGGGAGTGACGCTGGGGAGTGACGCTGGGGAGTGACGCTGGGGAGTGACGCTGGGGAGTGACGCTGGGGAGTGACGCTGGGGAGGGACGCTGGGGAGTGACGCTGGGGAGTGACGCTGGGGAGTGACGCTGGGGAGTGACGCTGGGGAGGGACGCTGGGGAGTGACGCTGGGGAGTGACGCTGGGGAGTGACGCTGGGGAGTGACGCTGGGGAGTGACGCTGGGGAGTGACGCTGGGGAGTGACGCTGGGGAGTGACGCTGGGGAGTGACGCTGGGGAGTGACGCTGGGGAGTGACGCTGGGGAGTGACGCTGGGGAGTGA
The DNA here is from genome assembly GCF_038502225.1 of Cherax quadricarinatus. Lineage (NCBI taxonomy): Eukaryota > Metazoa > Arthropoda > Malacostraca > Decapoda > Parastacidae > Cherax > Cherax quadricarinatus. Next base: position 11,748,019 of record NC_091387.1, read on the forward strand.
CGCTGGGGAGTGACGCTGGGGAGTGACACTGGGGAGTGACGCTGGGGAGTGACACTGGGGAGTGACGCTGGGGAGTGACGCTGGGGAGTGACGCTGGGGAGTGACGCTGGAGAATGACGCTGGGGAGTGACACTGGAGAGTGACGCTGGGGAGTGACGCTGGGGACTGACGCTGGGGAGTGACGCTGGAGAGTGACGCTGGGGAGTGACGCTGGGGAGTGACGCTGGGGAGTGACACTGGGAGAGTGACGCTGGGGAGTGACGCTGGGGAGTGACGCTGGGGAGTGACGCTGGAGAGGGACGCTGGGGAGTGACGCTGGGGAGTGACGCTGGGGAGTGATGCTGGGGAGTGACGCTGGGGAGTGACGCTGGGGAGTGACACTGGGGAGTGACGCTGGGGAGTGACACTGGAGAGTGACGCTGGGGAGTGACACTGGATAGTGACGCTGGGGAGTGACGCTGGGGAGTGACGCTGGGGAGTGACGCTGGGGAGTGACACTGGGGAGTGACGCTGGGGAGTGGCGCTGGGGAGTGACGCTGGGGAGTGACGCTGGGGAGTGACGCTGGGGAGTGACACTGGAGAGTGACACTGGAGAGTGACGCTGGGGAGTGACGCTTGGGAGTGACGCTGGGGAGTGACGCCATATTGAATTTAATGTGTGAACATTAGACGGAATTGTGCAATAGGTCAATTAGTGTATATCGGCCTCAATCAATAACTTTCAAATTGCTGACACGTTCCTGCTGACAAAATGGGACAAATAATGTGGAAAGCCCTTACAATTCGGCAACTAGGACGGAAAAATAGAGAACTTCAATGAATCCTTCCCAACAACACACGTTAAGAGACCATACAGTAAGTGTCAGGGGCCCGAGACTGTTCAACTGCCTCCCAGCACACATAAGGGGGATTACCAACAGACCCCTGGCAGTCTTCAAGCTGGCACTGGACAAGCACCTGAAGTCGGTTCCTGACCTGCCGGGCTGTGGCTCGTACGTTGGTTTGCGTGCAGCCAGCATCAACAGCCTGGTTGATCAGGCTCTGATCCACCAGGAGGCCTGGTCACAGACCGGGCCGCGGGGGCGTTGACCCCCGGAACTCTCTCCAGGTAAACTCCAGGTTAGCTAAGTGATACCCATAATATTCAGTAGTTTTTTTGCATTAGCCATTATAATTCCTTGCTGTAGAGGTACCATTAGGGTATGTTCCATCAGCATTTTGCTCCAGTAATTAAATGGTGTACCCAGCAAGCCTAATTATATACAGTCCACAAATATAATTTACCAGAGTACCTGGTTTTAGTATTGTAATTATTAATTTAATGTCTAACTTTTTGTGAGAGTGGTGAAGAAGTGGGCATCGAGGGAGTGACAGTTCAGCGACCTGCTGTGACTTAAGTCCCACTTACCTCACCCAAATTACTTGCAGATAATAATTCAGGGTCTCCTGCAGGTGATTTGCTCACATAATAATAATAATAATAATAATAATAATAATAATAATAATAATAATAATAATAATAATAATAATAATAATTCACACATTGTATCTGTTATTTACATTATTCTTCTCTATGTAATGATTAGTAGTATTAAGTATACAGTATATGTCAAGAGTTACGTGGGCATTACTAAGTCTTCCAGATGAACTTTAATCGTAGAGTTAGGGGAGATATGATTGGGGTGTATCGATGGAAAACAAGAATATATAAATGGGATGTAAATAACGTGCTAAAAATATCTAACCAGGTCAGGACTCGAAGCAATGTTTTTAAATTGGAAAAAAATTGATATAGAAAGGTTATAGGAAAGCACTGGTTGGGTAATTGAGTTGTGGAACAAACGTCTGAGTAGCGTTATTGACGAATATATAAGTGCGTGTTGGTGGGTGTGATCTGGACCTACCTAGCATGGGCCAGTAGCCCTGTTGCAGTGCTCCTTCTTTCTTATATTCTAATAACTACACCAGTCCTGCGTGTTTCAGTGATCACAGTTGATCGATTGATCGTCATCAAGTTCCCGTTCGGAGTGCGTCGAGCAGAAGAGAACGTGACGAAGGTGGTGATGGCTGGAGTGTGGATGCTGGTGATCCTCCTGGCTGCTCTTCCTCTCACCAACCTACAATACTTCAGTAACTTCTACGGTCGTTCAGGCGTCTGTCTGGCGCTACACATCACCAATGAGAAGCCAAGTGGATGGGAGTATGCTGTCTTTATCTTCCTCGGTGAGTTACGACCCATCTTATGCAGAACACACGCTGAGGATCCGGGATTGATTCCCAGCGAGGGTAGAAACATTGGGCGTGTTACCTTATACCCGTTGTCTATGTTTATCTTCCTCGGTGAGTTAATATTTAGTTTAGCCCATCAAGGTGTGTACCTTGATGCTGGTAAAGGTCTCTCGGTGAGTTAATATTTAGTTTAGCCCATCAAGGTGTGTACCTTGATGCTAGTAAAGGTCTCTCGGTGAGTTAATATTTAGTTTAGCCCATCAAGGTGTGTACCTTGATGCTAGTAAAGGTCTCTCGGTGAGTTAATATTTAGTTTAGCCCATCAAGGTGTGTACCTTGATGATAGTAAAGGTCTCTCGGTGCGTTAATATTTAGTTTAGCCCATCAAGGTGTGTACCTTGATGCTAGTAAAGGTCTCTCGGTGATTTAATATTAAGTTTAGCCCATCAAGGTGTGTACCTTGATGCTAGTAAAGGTCTCTCGGTGAGTTAATATTTAGTTTAGCCCATCAAGGTGTGTACCTTGATGCTAGTAAAGGTCTCTCGGTGAGTTAATATTAAGTTCAGCCCATCAAGGTGTGTACCTTGATGATGGTAAAGGTCTCTTGATGAAAATAAACAGCATTACCCCCATTTTCCTCAGATTAAATCTTAATTTCCTCACATTGTCGTACTGGGAAGCAATATAGTAATGAATGATTTGGAAAGCCGACAAGTTGAAGAAATGAGATACTTATGAGAATATTTACTCAAGAAACGTTTCGCCACACAGTGGCTTCATCAGTCCAATACGAAGTAGAAATGGGTAAGGAGAGTGGGAGTTTGAAGTAATCAGTCCCTTAACCTGGAATCCATGTGTTCAGACCATCACAAAGACTTCAACACTTGTCCAACCTTTGGACGACGACCTACTTACACTAGTGGCAGGTCCCACTGTGACTCCGCCTCCACCTGCTTCACCTCATCTCACTGCAGTATATAAGCCACCTCTCTGGCCCTATACTGTACTTCCTACAAGAATGATGGACTGAACACATCGATTCAAGACTGAGGGACTGATTACCTCAAACTCCTCCTCTCCTTACCCGTTTCTACTTTGTATTGGACTGATGAAGTCACTATGTGGCGGAATCTTCAATAAAGATTCCCATATGTTGCACAAGTGTCTCATTTTTTCAGGAAGTTACATCTTCGACTCCCGATACAATACTTAACAAAACACTTCTGGCTGTCCCACTTTTTTAATATATCTCAGTGATAACAATACTCATTCAAGATTACTGAGAATAATGTTATGTTGGAATTTACTTATTAATTACACAAGTATGTCCAGTGAATATTGATTCACTGGACAGTAAATTCTTGCCATTACTTCTCGTCAAATCAGCTTGAATACACTGGGTCATTTGGGCCTAGTCATGATGGCAGATCTGAAGAGACTTACCCTAGAGTATGTCACTACCATGCTGATGTTGGATTCGTCTGTAAAACCCTGTATCCATGGTCACAGTGGTGGCCCATGATAACCTCCTTATAGTGTATAGATATACCTAGTTGGATGAATTTTATTAGTGGTTAACGCACTTGCCAGTGAGTGTTAGGATTTACTCGCCGTGGGTTCAAGCCTCACCAGTTCTCACCAGTTCAGTGATTTGTTTATTGTGTGATTACGATTTCGTGAGTCACATTTCAGTGGATATCTTGCAGATAATTAAGGCCCACACGAACAACAATGACATTCTTATAGCTTCCCCCACAAGTCCAAGCAGTTTCTTCTGTGTAAGAGTCTGCACCAAATCTCTCTATCCAAGTCGAGAGTAAAGACCAGTCTAACTTTATCCTCTTAAATGTGCCCAGTTCTCTTCTGATCATTGTCTAACAAAAACGTAACTTGAATTTTTCAAATGTAACTTTTTCCCATTATCAGAGTCTTACACAAGATCTCTGATGCTTAATTTACCAGTTTCAAAAATTAGTTTCTCCCACTGCAGGACTTCTACCTATAAACAATCATTATTTGCTAACTCCTGTTTCCTGTGGAACCCTTATCACTCTTCAAAATACTCTTCGTGAATGATAAACCGTAGCTCCTGGGCCTGTCTTGTTTATACTGAGGTCTCCCAAACTCTCAGGAAACCAGTTGTTAATTAAAGGCTCTTTGATCTCAAGTTCCCAGACGCCAGACATAACTCTGGCACATCATAAACTTACCTTCAATAACACAAGGAGAGTCTTGTTACTACCTCGACACATTATAACATTACTCTGGTGCTCTATGACTTCCAGTTTAGTATACCTGGAGAGGTTTCCGGGGGGTCAACGCCCCCGCGGCCCGGTCTGTGACCAGGCCTCATGGTGGATTAGGGCCTGATCAACTAGGCTGCTACTGCTGGCCGCAAGTAATCCAACGTACGAACCACAGCCCGGCTGGTCAGGTACTGACTTTAGTTGCATGTCCAGTGCCTGGTTGTAGACAGCCAGGGGTCTTGAAGACAGCCAGGGGTCTTGAAGACAACCAGGGGCCTTGAATACAACCAGGGGCCTTGAAGACAACCAGGGGTCTTGGAGACAACCAGGGGTCTTGAAGACAACCAGGGGCCTTGAATACAACCAGGGGCCTTGAAGACAACCAGGGGTCTTGAAGACAACCAGGGGTCTTGAAGACAACCAGGGGTCTTGAAGACAACCAGGGATCTTGAAGACAACCTGGGGTCTTGAAGACAACCAGGGATCTTGAAGACAACCAGGGATCTTGAAGACAACCTGGGGTCTTGAAGACAACAAGGGGTCTTGAAGACAACCAGGGGTGTAGACAGCCTGTACTGTCAGAACACACAGCCTAGCCGTCTGCTCTGACTAGTTCATATTTCGCGGCATTTAGGTGCTGCCCTCTATAGGCTCACTCAGGTCAGTGGGAGGCTCAGCCTATTCGCCCTCACTCCTAGGCCGACCCTCTTGATAGACACAAGTGCTTCCCCTCCACGGACTGGCTTGCGGTCACTCACACTGCCCGTTGTGTACTCACTCCTATCCAATTAAAGCCAAACTAGTCCACGGCCGTATCACTGCTACCTACGCTACCTTCATCGGCACTAAACCACTGTTCAGCAGCAAGAACAGCAATAACAGGGGTCTTGAAGACAACCAGGGGTCTTGAAGACAGTTAGGGGTCTTGAAGACAACCAGGGGTCTTGAAGACAGTTAGGGGTCTTGAAGACAACCAGGAGTCTTGAAGACAACCAGGGACCTTGAAGACAACAAGGGGTCTTGAAGACAACCAGGAGTCTTGAAGACAACCAGGGGTCTTGAAGACAACCAGGGGTCTTGAAGACAACCAGGGATCTTGAAGACAACCAGGGGCCTTGAAGACAACCAGGGGTCTTGAAGACAACCAGGGGTCTTGAAGACAACCAGGGGTCTTGAAGACAACCAGGGGTCTTGAAGACAACCAGGAGTCTTGAAGACAACCAGGGGTCTTGAAGACAACCAGGGGTCTTGAAGACAACCAGGGGTCTTGAAGACAACCAGGGGCCTTGAAGACAACCAGGGGTCTTGAAGACGACCAGGAGTCTTGAAGACAACCAGGGGTCTTGAAGACAACCAGGGGTCTTGAAGACAACCAGGGGTCTTGAAGACAACCAGGGGCCTTGAAGACAACCAGGGGTCTTTAAGACAACCAGGGGTCTTGAAGACAACCAGGGATCATGAAGACAACCAGGGAGCTTGAAGCCAACAAGGGGTCTTAAAGACAACCAGGGGTCTTGAAGACAGCCAGGGGTCTTGAAGACAACCAGGGGTCTTGAAGACAACCAAGGCTCTTGAACACAACCAGGGGCCTTTAAGATAACCAGGGGCCTTGAAAACAACCAGGGGTCTTGAAGACAACGAGGGATCTTGAAGACAACCAGGGGTCTTGAAGACAACCAGGGGTCTTGAAGACAACCAGGGATCTTGAAGACAACCAGGGGTCTTGAAGACAACCAGGGGTCTTGAAGACAACCATGGATCTTGAAGACAACCAGAGATCTTGAAGACAACCAGGGGTCTTGAAGACAACCAGGGATCTTGAAGACAACCAGGGGTCTTGAAGACAACCAGGGGTCTTGAAGACAACCAGGGATCTTGAAGACAACCAGGAGTCTTGAAGACAACCAGGAGTATTGAAGACAACCAGGGGTCTTGAAGACAACCAGGGGTCTTGAAGACAACCAAGGGTCTTGAAGACAACTAAGGGGTCTTGAAGACAACCAGGGATCTTGAAGACAACAAGGGGTCTTGAAGACAACCAGGGGTCTTGAAGACAACCAGGGGTCTTGAAGACAACCAGGGGTCTTGAAGACAACTAACGGGTCTTGAAGACAACCAGGGGTCTTGAAGACAACCAGGAGTCCTGAAGACAACCAGGAGTCTCAAAGACAACCAGGGGTCTTGAAGACAACCAGGGGCCTTGAAGACAACCAGGGATCTTGAAGACAACCAGGAATCTTGAAGACAACCAGGGGTCTTGAAGACAACCAGGGGTCTTGAAGACAACCAGGGGTCTTGACGACAAACAGGGGTCTTGAAGACAACCAGGGGTCTTGAAGACAACCATGGATCTTGAAGACAAACATGGATCTTGAAGACAACCAGGGGTCTTGAAGACAACCAGGGGTCTTGAAGACAACCAGGGGTCTTGAAGACAACCAGGGGTCTTGAAGACAACCAGGGGTCTTGAAGACAACCAGGGGTCTTGAAGACAACAAGGGGTCTTGAAGACAACCAAGGGTCTTGAAGACAACCAGGGATCTTGAAGACAACCAGGAGTCTTGAAGACAACCAGGAGTCTTGAAGACAACCAGGGGTCTTGAAGACAACCAGGGGTCTTGAAGACAACCAAGGGTCTTGAAGACAACTAAGGGGTCTTGAAGACAACCAGGGATCTTGAAGACAACAAGGGGTCTTGAAGACAACCAGGGGTCTTGAAGACAACCAGGGGTCTTGAAGACAACCAGGGGTCTTGAAGACAACTAACGGGTCTTGAAGACAACCAGGGGTCTTGAAGACAACCAGGAGTCCTGAAGACAACCAGGAGTCTCAAAGACAACCAGGGGTCTTGAAGACAACCAGGGGCCTTGAAGACAACCAGGGATCTTGAAGACAACCAGGAATCTTGAAGACAACCAGGGGTCTTGAAGACAACCAGGGGTCTTGAAGACAACCAGGGGTCTTGACGACAAACAGGGGTCTTGAAGACAACCAGGGGTCTTGAAGACAACCATGGATCTTGAAGACAAACATGGATCTTGAAGACAACCAGGGGTCTTGAAGACAACCAGGGGTCTTGAAGACAACCAGGGGTCTTGAAGACAACCAGGGGTCTTGAAGACAACCAGTGGTCTTGAAGACAACCAGGGGTCTTGAAGACAACCAGGGGTCTTGAAGACAACCAGGGATCTTGAAGACAACCAGGGGTTCTTAAGACAACCAGGGGTCTTGAAGACAACCAGGGATCTTGAAGACAACCAGGGAGCTTGAAGACAACAAGGGCTCTTGAAGACAACCAGGGGTCTTGAAGACAACCAGGGGTCTTGAAGACAACCAGGGGTCTTGAAGACAACCAGGGGTCTTGAAGACAACCAGGGATCTTGAAGACAACCAGGGGTCTTGAAGACAACCAGGGGTCTTGAAGACAACCAGGGGTCTTGAAGACAACCATGGATCTTGTAGACAACCAGGGGTCTTGAAAACAACCAGGGATCTTGAAGTCAACCAGGGAGCTTGAAGACAACAAGGGGTCTTGAAGAGAACCAGGGGTCTTGAAGACAAACAGGGATCTTGAAGACAACCAGGGGTCTTGAAGACAACCAGGGGTCTTGAAGACAACCAGGGGTCTTGAAGACAACCAGGGGTCTTGAAGACAACAAGGGGTCTTGAAGACAACAACGGGTCTTGAAGACAACCAAGGGGTCTTGAAGACAACCAGGGGTCTTGAAGACAACCAGGGATCTTGAAGACAACCAGGAGTCTTGAAGACAACCAGGAGTCTTGAGGACAACCAGGGGTCTTGAAGACAACCAGGGGTCTTGAAGACAACCAGGGATCTTGAAGACAACCAGGAGTCTTGAAGACAACCAGGAGTCTTGAAGACAACCAGGAGTCTTGAAGACAACCAGGGGTCTTGAAGACAACCAGGGGTCTTGAAGACAACTAAGGGGTCTTGAAGACAACCAGGGATCTTGAAGACAACCAGGGGTCTTGAAGACAACCAGGGGTCTTGAAGACAACCAGGGGTCTTGAAGACAACTAACGGGTCTTGAAGACAACCAGGGGTCTTGAAGACAACCAGGGGTCTTGAAGACAACCAGGGAGCTTGAAGACAACAAGGGGTCTTGAAGAGAACCAGGGGTCTTGAAGACAACCAGGGATCTTGAAGACAACCAGGGAGCTTGAAGACAACAAGGGGTCTTGAAGAGAACCAGGGGTCTTGAAGACAACCAGGGATCTTGACAACCAGGGGTCTTGAAGACAACCAGGGGTCTTGAAGACAACCAGGGGTCTTGAAGACAACCAGAGGTCTTGAAGACAACCAGGGATCTTGAAGACAACCAAGAGTCTTGAAGACAACCAGGGGTCTTGAAGACAACCAATGGTCTTGAAGACAACCAGGGGTCTTGAAGACAACCAGGGGTCTTGAAGACAACTAAGGGGTCTTGAAGACAACCAGGGGTCTTGAAGACAACCAGGGGTCTTGAAGACAACCAGGGATCTTGAAGACAACCAGGGATCTTGAAGACAACCAGGGGTCTTGAAGACAACGAGGGGTCTTGAAGACAACCAGGGGTCTTGAAGACAACCAGGGATCTTGAAGACAACCAGGGGTCTTGAAGACAACCAGGGATCTTGAAGACAACCAGGGGTCTTAAAGACAACCAGGGGTCTTGAAGACAACCAAGGGTCTTGAAGACAACCAGGGATCTTGAAGAAAACCAGGGGTCTTGAAGACAACCATGGGTCTTGAAGACAAACAGGGGTCTTGTAGACAACCAGGGGTCTTGAAGACAACCAGGGGTCTTGAAGACAACCAGGGGTCTTGAAGACAACCAAGGGTCTTGAAGACAACCAAGGGTCTTGAAGACAACCAGGGGTCTTGAAGACAACCAGGGGTCTTGAAGACAACCAGGGATCTTGAAGACAACCAGGGGTCTTGAAGACAACCAGGGGTCTTGAAGATAACCAGGGGTCTTGAAGACAACCAGGGGTCTTGAAGACAACCATGGATCTTGAAGACAACCAGGGGTCTTGAAGACAACCAGGGGTCTTGAAGACAACCAGGGGTCTTGAAGACAACCATGGATCTTGAAAACAACCAGGGATCCTGAAGACAACCAGGGGTCTTGAAGACAACCAGGGGTCTTGAAGACAACCATGGATCTTGAAGATAACCAGGGATCCTGAAGACAACCAGGGGTCTTGAAGACAACCAGGGGTCTTGAAGACAACCAGGGATCCTGAAGACAACCAGGGGTCTTGAAGACAACCAGGGATCTTGAAGACAACCAGGAGTCTTGAAGACAACCAGGAGTCTTGAAGACAACCAGGGGTCTTGAAGACAACCAGGGGTCTTGAAGACAACCAGGAGTCTTGAAGACAACCTGGGGTCTTGAAGACAACCAGGGGTCTTGAAGACAACCAGGAGTCTTGAAGACAACCTGGGGTCTGAAATATTATTTACCATTGTGGATGTTAATAAACTCTTCATCAGTAATTTCTTTCTTAAGTTCTGGACAAATCAAACAAAATTACGAAAAGAATAAAATGTTAATTTTTGACTTTGTCACATAAACACAAGAAATGTTAATGTTAAAATGTTTAAATGGTATGTTCCTCGTACATTAATATAAGTTATTCAACATCTTCGTATGAGAGAGGAACTTAGGACGTTTCGGTCCGACCTGGACCATTTACAAGTCCGTCCGAAACGACGTGGTAAGCTCCTTCTTCCTATGTGCCAGTGACTGGAACAATGGTTCCAGTGACTGGAACAATAATTCCAGTGACTGGAACAATAGTTCCAGTGACTGGAACAACAGTTCCAGTGACTGGAACAATAGTTCCAGTGACTGGAACAACAGTTCCAGTGAATGGAACAATACTTCCAGTGACTGGAACAACAGTTCCAGTGACTGGAATAAAAGTTCCAGTGACTGGAACAACAGTTCCAGTGACTGCAACAATAGTTCCAGTGACTGCAACAATAGTTCCAGTGACTGGAACAACAGTTCCAGTGACTGGAACAAACGTTCAAGTGACTGGAACAACAGTTCCAGTGACTGGAATAACAGTTCCAGTGACTGGAACAATAGTTCCAGTGACTGGAACAACAGTTCCAGTGACTGGAACAATAGTTCCAGTGACTGGAACAATACTTCCAGTGACTGGAACAATAGTTCCAGTGACTGGAACAACAGTTCCAGTGACTGGAACAAAAGTTCCAGTGACTGGAACAACAGTTCCAGTGACTGCAACAATAGTTCCAGTGACTGCAACAATAGTTCCAGTGACTGGAACAACAGTTCCAGTGACTGCAACAATAGTTCCAGTGACTGCAACAATAGTTCCAGTGACTGGAACAACAGTTCCAGTGACTGGAACAACAGTTCCAGTGACTGGAACAATAGTTCCAGTGACTGGAACAACAGTTCCAGTGACTGGAACAATAGTTCCAGTGACTGGAACAATACTTCCAGTGACTGGAACAATAGTTCCAGTGACTGGAACAGTTCCAGTGACTGGAACAGTTCCAGTGACTGGAACAAAAGTTCCAGTGACTGGAACAACAGTTCCAGTGACTGCAACAATAGTTCCAGTGACTGCAACAATAGTTCCAGTGACTGGAACAATAGTTCCAGTGACTGGAACAATAGTTCCAGTGACTGGAACAATAGTTCCAGTGACTGGAACAATAGTTCCAGTGACTGGAACAATAGTTCCAGTGACTGGAACAATAGTTCCAGTGACTGGAACAATAGTTCCAGTGAATGGAACAATAGTTCCAGTGACTGGAACAATAATTCCAGTGACTGGAACAATAGTTCCAGTGACTGGAACAATAGTTCCAGTGACTGGAACAACAGTTCCAGTGACTGGAACAACAGTTCCAGTGTCTGGAACTATTGTATTGAAGACTGATCACGTAATCTGAACTTTGTCTAATAATCTAAACGCATGAATGAGATTAATTTACATTACTAGTCAACAGTAAGACTGAAAAAATTAATTTTAATCTTCAAAGTAACTTTGTTTTAGCACGTTTATCCCTGAACGTAGCAAATAAACTATTGGGAATTAAATCACAAAACGGAGGGGATTCAAACCCACGGCTGGTGAGCCCTAAAGCTCACCTGGGCCAACTGGTTCCAATAGGATTCATCCATTCAGAAACTGGCATAAAATACTGACACTTAAGCAGTATAATGTGATCCTTTATTGACAACGTTTCGCCCACACAGTGGACTTTATCAAGTCAGAAACAGATATGTTTGTGACGTGATGAAGTCCACTGTGTGGGCGAAACGTAGTCAAAAAAGGCTCACAATATACTGCATTTGTGTCCATTTTTCCAAGATTCATACGATATATATTTCTATACATCGTAGGCAAGTTAGTACTGTAGTTAAGTGTTGCATCAATCATTGAGAATAACCAACGTCAACACTGAGTCACCATCAATAATTAACTGTATATTTCAACCTCCAGCTGCTGTACAGAACGTCAGCTGTATAGAACGTCAGCTGCTGTACAGAACGTCAGCTGCTGTACAGAACGTCAACTGCTGTACAGAACGTCAGCTGCTGTACAGAACGTCAGCTGTATAGAACGTCAGATGCTGTACAGAACGTCAGCTGCTGTACAGAACGTCAACTGCTGTACAGAACGTCAGCTGCTGTACAGAACGTCAGCTGTATAGAACGTCAGATGCTGTACAGAACGTCAGCTGCTGTACAGAACGTCAGCTGTACAGAACGTCAGCTGCTGTACAGAACGTCAGCTGTATAGAACGTCAGCTGCTGTACAGAACGTCAACTGTATAGAACGTCAGCTGCTGTACAGAACGTCAGCTGCTGTACAGAACGTCAGCTGTACAGAACGTCAGCTGCTGTACAGAACGTCAGCTGCTGTACAGAACGTCAGCTGCACAGCACGTCAGGTGCTGTACAGAACATCAGCTGCTGTACAGAATGTCAGCTGCTGTACTGAACGTCAGCTGCTGTACAGAACGTCAGCTGCTGTACAGAACGTCAGCTGTACAGAACGTCAGCTGCTGTACAGAACGTCAGCTGCTGTACAGAACGTCAGCTGCTGTACAGAACGTCAGCTGTACAGAACGTCAGCTGCTGTACAGAACGTCAGCTGCTGTACAGAACAGCTGTACAGAACGTCAGCTGTACAGAACGTCAGCTGTACAGAACGTCAGCTGCTGTACAGAATGTCAGCTGCTGTACAGAACGTCAGCTGCTGTACAGACCGTCAGCTGTACAGACCGTCAGCTGTACAGAACGTCAGCTGTACAGAACGTCAGCTGCTGTACAGAACGTCAGCTGCTGCACAGAACGACAGCTGTACAGAACGTCAGCTGCTGTACAGAACGTCAGCTGTACAGAACGTCAGCTGCTGTACAGAACGTCAGCTGTACAGAACGTCAGCTGCTGTACAGAACGTCAGCTGCTGTACAGAACGTCAGCTGTTGTACAGAACGTCAGCTGCACAGAACGTCAGCTGCTGTACAGAACGTCAGCTGCTGTACAGAATGTCAGCTGCTGTACTGAACGTCAGCTGCTGTACAGAACGTCAGCTGCTGTACAGAACGTCAGCTGTACAGAACGTCAGCTGTACAGAACGTCAGCTGTACAGAACGTCAGCTGCTGTACAGAACGTCAGCTGTACAGAACGTCAGCTGCTGTACAGAACGTCAGCTGTACAGAATGTCAGCTGCTGTACAGAACGTCAGCTGCTGTACAGAACGTCAGCTGCTGAACAGAACGTCAGCTGTACAGAACGTCAGCTGTACAGAAAGTCAGCTGCTGTACAGAACGTCAGCTGCTGCACAGAACGTCAGCTGTACAGAACGTCAGCTGCTGTACAGAACGTCAGCTGTACAGAACGTCAGCTGCTGTACAGAACGTCAGCTGTACAGAACGTCAGCTGCTGTACAGAACGTCAGCAGCTGTACAGAACGTCAGCTGCTGTACAGAACGTCAGCTGCTGTACAGAACGTCAGCTGTACAGAACGTCAGCTGCTGCACAGAACGTCAGCTGTACAGAACGTCAGCTGCTGTACAGAACATCAGCTGTACAGAACGTCAGCTGCTGTACAGAACGTCAGCTGCTGTACAGAACGTCAGTTGCTGTACAGAACGTCAGCTGTACAGACCGTCAGCTGCTGTACAGACCGTCAGCTGCTGTACAGAACGTCAGCTGCTGTACAGAACGTCAGCTGTACAGAACGTCAGCAGCTGTATAGAACGTTAGCTGCTGTACAGAACGTCAGCTGTACAGAACGTCAGCTGCTGTACAGAACGTCACCTGCTGTACAGAACGTCAGCTGCTGTACAGAACGTCAGCTGTTGTACAGAACGTCAACTGTTGTACAGAACGTCAGCTGCTGTACAGAACGTAAGCTGCTGTACAGAACGTCAGCTGCTGTACAGAACGTCAGCTGTACAGAACGTCAGCTGCTGTACAGAACGTCAGCTGCTGTACAGATCGTCAGCTGTTGTACAGAACGTCAGCTGTACAGAACGTCAGCTGCTGTACAGAACGTCAGCTGCTGTACAGAACGTCAGCTGTACAGAACGTCAGCTGCTGTACAGAACGTCAGCTGCTGTACAGAACGTCAGCTGCTGTACAGAACGTCAGCTGTTGTGCAGAACGTCAGCTGCTGTACAGAACGTAAGCTGCTGTACAGAACGTAAGCTGCTGTACAGAACGTCAGCTGTACAGAACGTCAGCTGTACAGAACGTTAGCTGCTGTACAGAACGTCAGCTGTACAGAACGTCAGCTGCTGTACAGAACGTCAGCTGCTGTACAGAACGTCAGCTGCTGTACAGAACGTCAGCTGTACAGAACGTCAGCTGCTGCACAGAACGTCAGCTGTACAGAACGTCAGCTGCTGTACAGAACATCAGCTGTACAGAACGTCAGCTGCTGTACAGAACGTCAGCTGCTGTACAGAACGTCAGTTGCTGTACAGAACGTCAGTTGCTGTACAGAACGTCAGCTGTACAGACCGTCAGCTGCTGTACAGACCGTCAGCTGCTGTACAGACCGTCAGCTGCTGTACAGAACGTCAGCTGCTGTACAGAACGTCAGCTGTACAGAACGTCAGCAGCTGTATAGAACGTTAGCTGCTGTACAGAACGTCAGCTGTACAGAACGTCAGCTGCTGTACAGAACGTCACCTGCTGTACAGAACGTCAGCTGCTGTACAGAACGTCAGCTGCTGTACAGAACGTCAGCTGTTGTACAGAACGTCAGCTGCTGTACAGAACGTAAGCTGCTGTACAGAACGTCAGCTGCTGTACAGAACGTCAGCTGTACAGAACGTCAGCTGCTGTACAGAACGTCAGCTGCTGTACAGATCGTCAGCTGTTGTACAGAACGTCAGCTGTACAGAACGTCAGCTGCTGTACAGAACGTCAGCTGCTGTACAGAACGTCAGCTGCTGTACAGAACGTCAGCTGTACAGAACGTCAGCTGCTGTACAGAACGTCAGCTGCTGTACAGAACGTCAGCTGCTGAACAGAACGTCAGCTGTTGTGCAGAACGTCAGCTGCTGTACAGAACGTAAGCTGCTGTACAGAACGTCAGCTGCTGTACAGAACGTCAGCTGTACAGAACGTCAGCTGTACAGAACGTCAGCTGCTGTACAGAACGTCAGCTGTACAGAACGTCAGCTGCTGTACAGAACGTCAGCTGCTGTACAGAACGTCAGCTGTACAGAACGTCAGCTGCTGTACAGAACGTCAGCTGCTGTACAGAACGTCAGCTGCTGTACAGAGCGTCAGCTGCTGTACAGAACGTCAGCTGCTGTACAGAACGTCAGCTGCTGTACAGAACGTCAGCTGCTGTACAGAACGTCAGCTGCTGTACAGAACGTCAGCTGCTGTACAGAACGTCAGCTGTACAGAACGTCAGCTGCTGTACAGAACGTCAGCTGCTGTACAGAACGTCAGCTGTACAGAACGTCAGCTGCTGTACAGAACGTCAGCTGCTGTACAGAACGTCAGCTGCTGTACAGAATGTCAGCTGTACAGAACGTCAGCTGCTGTACAGAACGTAAGCTGCTGTACAGAACGTCAGCTGCTGTACAGAACGTCAGCTGTACAGAACGTCAGCTGCTGTACAGAACGTCAGCTGTACAGAACGTCAGCTGTACAGAACGTCAGCTGTACAGAACGTCAGCTGTCAGAACGTCAGCTGCTGTACAGAACGTCAGCTGTACAGAACGTGCTGTACAGAACGTCAGCTGCTGTACAGAACGTCAGCTGCTGTACAGAACGTCAGCTGCTGTACAGAACGTCAGCTGCTGTACAGAGCGTCAGCTGCTGTACAGAACGTCAGCTGCTGTACAGAACGTCAGCTGTACAGAACGTCAGCTGTACAGAACGTCAGCTGCTGTACAGAACGTCAGCTGCTGTACAGAACGTCAGCTGCTGTACAGAACGTCAGCTGCTGTACAGAACGTCAGCTGCTGTACAGAACGTCAGCTGCTGTACAGAACGTCAGCTGCTGTACAGAACGTCAGCTGCTGTACAGAGCGTCAGCTGCTGTACAGAACGTCAGCTGCTGTACAGAACGTCAGCTGCTGTACAGAACGTCAGCTGCTGTACAGAACGTCAGCTGTACAGAACGTCAGCTGCTGTACAGAACGTCAGCTGTACAGAACGTCAGCTGTACAGAACGTCAGCTGTACAGAACGTCAGCTGTACAGAACGTCAGCTGCTGTACAGAACGTCAGCTGCTGTACAGAACGTCAGCTGCTGTACAGAACGTCAGCTGCTGTACAGAGCGTCAGCTGCTGTACAGAACGTCAGCTGTACAGAACGTCAGCTGTACAGAACGTCAGCTGTACAGAACGTCAGCTGTACAGAACGTCAGCTGCTGTACAGAACGTCAGCTGCTGTACAGAACGTCAGCTGCTGTACAGAACGTCAGCTGCTGTACAGAACGTCAGCTGTACAGAACGTCAGCTGCTGTACAGAACGTCAGCTGTACAGAACGTCAGCTGCTGTACAGAACGTCAGCTGCTGTACAGAACGTCAGCTGCTGTACAGAACGTCAGCTGCTGTACAGAACGTCAGCTGTACAGAACGTCAGCTGTACAGAACGTCAGCTGTACAGAACGTCAGCTGCTGTACAGAACGTCAGCTGCTGTACAGAACGTCAGCTGCTGTACAGAACGTCAGCTGCTGTACAGAACGTCAGCTGCTGTACAGAACGTCAGCTGTACAGAACGTCAGCTGCTGTAGAGAACGTCAGCTGTACAGAACGTCAGCTGTACAGAACGTCAGCTGTACAGAACGTCAGCTGCTGTACAGAACGTCAGCTGCTGTACAGAACGTCAGCTGCTGTACAGAACGTCAGCTGTACAGAACGTCAGCTGCTTTACAGAACATCAGCTGTACAGAACGTCAGCTGCTGTACAGAACGTCAGCTGCTGTACAGAACGTCAGCTGCTGTACAGAACGTCAGCTGCTGTACAGAACGTCAGCTGCTGTACAGAGCGTCAGCTGCTGTACAGAACGTCAGCTGCTGTACAGAACGTCAGCTGTACAGAACGTCAGCTGCTGTACAGAACGTCAGCTGCTGTACAGAACGTCAGCTGTACAGAACGTCAGCTGTACAGAATGTCAGCTGTACAGAACGTCAGCTGCTGTACAGAACGTCAGCTGTACAGAACGTCAGCTGTACAGAACGTCAGCTGCTGTACAGAACGTCAGCTGTACAGAACGTCAGCTGTACAGAACGTCAGCTGTACAGAACGTCAGCTGCTGTACAGAACGTCAGCTGCTGTACAGAACGTCAGCTGCTGTACAGAACGTCAGCTGCTGTACAGAACGTCAGCTGCTGCACAGAACGTCAGCTGTACAGAACGTCAGCTGCTGTACAGAACATCAGCTGCTGTACAGAACGTCAGCTGCTGTACAGAACGTCAGCTGCTGTACAGAACGTCAGCTGCTGTACAGAACGTCAGCTGCTGTACAGAACGTCAGCTGCTGTACAGAACGTCAGCTGCTGTACAGAACGTCAGCTGCTGTACAGAACGTCAGCTGCTGTACAGAACGTCAGCTGCTGTACAGAACGTCAGCTGCTGTACAGAACGTCAGCTGCTGTACAGAACGTCAGCTGTACAGAACGTCAGCTGCTGTACAGAACGTCAGCTGCTGTACAGAACGTCAGCTGCACGTCTATACTGACACTTGGTCTTAAAGTTTCTCTCTACGTTGGAAATTTACCTAAATTATGAAGTTTATCTGTTTTTTTTAATGTATTTTCTTCTGGTTCGAGAATCTGTCTTGAAAAATTATATGAGTATCTTCTGGTCTAGATTTTATGAATTAATTTAATTTCTGATCTACTTATTAAAGATTACTGGCTTTTTCAGTTTTAAACTTAATGTCGTTTGGAGTGATCGCCGTGAGTTACGTACTGATGTACGTGGCTGCTACGGACACGCACACGGCGGCACGGAAGGGCACGGAACCTGGTGGAGGGGACGGAGGAATGGCCAAGAGAATGACACTGATTGTTGCCACGGATGCTGCTTGCTGGCTCCCCATCATCTTCCTGGGCATCGCTTCTCTCTACGGTGTCACCATCCCTCCCAGGGTAATGCTCTCTCTCTCTCTCTCTCTCTCTCTCTCTCTCTCTCTCTCTCTCTCTCTCTCTCTTTAACACAGGGTTTGACAAGGTTAGGTTAAGGATCTCTGACTTTATTAACAAGCTATTGACAAGTTAAGGATTCCTAACTTTATTGACAAGCCAAGAGCTGTTACCAACATCAGCTCATTTGAAAGCATTTTGAATTTTATGGAACATACAAGTAGCAAACAGGATGAAGTTGGAACCCATCTGTGGGCCAGTATTTTCATTTGATCAACTGACTTTATCTCGTTGACATCATAATGCTGTACGAATGTGTTCCATACTCGAGTCATCCTGGGTATATATGATCTCAGATGGAGTGATGTTCTGGAGAATGTTACAGCCAGAGTGAAGTTGCTGCTTTCTGCCCGTCTTGTGGTATAGAAGCTTGCTTCACGCTGTCCTCGAAGTGGATCCAAGTGTGGTACTTTGACAATATTGGCCTTGTACATAACAGTAAGGCCACCCACATCCCTCCTGTGTTGAAGGCTCTGCTGAAATGACAGATCTATCCAGGATGGGTCCAGGCGAGAGATGAGACGTCTTGCTCTGTTCTCTACTCTGTCAAGCAGTCGCAGATGAGAGAGGGAAGGGGGGAGGCAAACCAAGAAAGCCGAGCATACTCAGGGTGTGAGCGTACTTGTGCCTCATACAGAATCTTGCAAAACTTACTGTCAAGCAGATGCGAGATACGTCGAAGTGCTATAAGCTTCCTGGCTGCCTTGTTTGCAAGATTTACAACGTGGTTCTTCATGGTCAGTTTGGAGTCAAGTATCACCCCAAGGATATCATATGCTTCCCCAGGTACCAACACTCTCCCATTCACACTTACTACTGCACCAGCATTACCATCATGGTGTCTAGAGACCATCACCATTTGTGTTTTCTCAGGCGTAAATGTTACTTGCCATCGGTTTCTCAAGTTGATATAACTCTTAGATGGTGATTGATGTAGCTTAGAGCAGCTGGCATTTCTTCTCTTTGATAAGTAAATTTCAGTGTACAGTCGTCTGCATATGCATGGGATTCTGGGATGAGGTGAAGAAGGTCACTGAAGTAGACATTCCATAACAATGGTCCCAGCACGCTTCCTTGTGGAACACTTGACCCAATAGGATGTCTTGCTGATTCTGTTCAGTTAAGAACCACCCTTAGAGATCTACCATGAAGGTAATCACTGAGGAGACATAGCGTAGAGCCTGCAATTCCCAGTGCTTGAAGTTTTGCTAAGAGGCTCTGGTGCCACACCCGGTCGAAAGCACCAGCAATGTCCAGTGCTACCACACAGCTGACTTTGGACTCTTCCAGTGACTGGTGGCACTTAGTGGAGAGTTTTAACAATAGATCAGCAGCAGAGTAACCTTTCCTGAAGCCATATCGACGGTCACGAAGCAGTGAGTGGTAGTCAAAAAACTCTGTGATTTGTCTTGAGATTATTGTCTCAAGGATCTTACCAGTGATTGACAGGAGTGACACTGGTCTGTAGTTGCTGATTTCTGCTCTGCTCTTCTTTTTGTGAACAGGGACTACAATTGCCTCTTTCCACAAAGAAGGCCATTTACACTGTATTAGGCAGTGCTGAAAGATGCGAGTTAGAGGTGCTGCTAGCTGGTGTGCACATCTTCTCAGCAATCTTAGTCTCAACATGTCTGGCCCCACAGCCTTTTCCTGGTCAAGCGATTTAAGAAGATACACCTCCTCCTGTCTCATTGTCACCACTGAGAGTTCTGACACAGTTCTTGCAGCTAGCCAAGGAGGGCCGCTTGCTGAATCAGGAACTTCCATTTTGGTAGCAAAATGTTCGGCAAAGAGGTCCGCTTTCTCTTGAATACTAGTAGAAGTAGTCCCATCCTGTGGAATGAATTCATCAGGCAGACAACCTAATCTGTCCCTAACAGCCTTGTTTTTCAGTAACGAGAGAGAGAGAGAGAGAGAGAGAGAGAGAGAGAGAGAGAGAGAGAGAGAGAGAGAGAGAGAGAGAGAGAGAGAGAGAGAGAGAGAGAGAGAGAGAGAGAAGCAACTGAATTGCAGAGAAAATGATTATCCATTAAAGATTACAGTTAATCGTCATTGTACAAATATAAGGATAACCAGTAAGGAACATTGTCTAGGTACCAGTGAACGAGTTAACTGATCTTACTGCTCTCAGATATGACTGAGAGTGTTGATCTTACTGCTCTCAGTTATGACTGAGAGTTTAAGCTCTCAGTTATGACTGAGAGTGTTGATCTTACTGCTCTCAGTTATGACTGAGAGTTTAAGCTCTCAGTTATGACTGAGAGTGTTGATCTTGCTGCTCTCAGTTATGACTGAGAGTGTTGATCTTACTGCTCTCAGATATGACTGAGAGTTTAAGCTCTCAGTTATGACTGAGAGTGTTGATCTTACTGCTCTCAGTTATGACTGAGAATTTAAGCTCTCAGTTATGACTGAGAATTTAAGCTCTCAGTTATGACTGAGAGTGTTGATCTTGCTGCTCTCAGTTATGACTGAGAGTGTTGATCTTACTGCTCTCAGATATGACTGAGAGTGTTGATCTTACTGCTCTCAGTTATGACTGAGAGTGTTGATCTTGCTGCTCTCAGTTATGACTGAGAGTGTTGATCTTACTGCTCTCAGTTATGACTGAGAGTGTTGATCTTACTGCTCTCAGATATGACTGAGAGTGTTGATCTTACTGCTCTCAGTTATGACTGAGAGTGTTGATCTTACTGCTCTCAGATATGACTGAGAGTGTTGATCTTACTGCTCTCAGTTATGACTGAGAGTGTTGATCTTACTGCTCTCAGATATGACTGAGAGTGTTGATCTTACTGCTCTCAGTTATGACTGAGAGTGTTGATCTTACTGCTCTCAGATATGACTGAGAGTGTTGATCTTACTGCTCTCAGTTATGACTGAGAGTGTTGATCTTACTGCTCTCAGTTATGACTGAGAGTGTTGATCTTACTGCTCTCAGATATGACTGAGAGTGTTGATCTTACTGCTCTCAGTTATGACTGAGAGTGTTGATCTTACTGCTCTCAGTTATGACTGAGAGTTTAAGCTCTCAGTTATGACTGAGAGTTTAGGCTCTCAGTTATGACTGAGAGTTTAAGCTCTAAGTCATGACTGAGAATTTAAGCTCTCAGTTATGACAGAGAGTCTTGATCTTACTGCTCTCAGTTATGACTGAGAGTTTAAGCTCTCAGTTATGACTGAGAGTTTAGGCTCTCAGTTATGACTGAGAATTTAAGCTCTAAGTCATGACTGAGAATTTAAGCTCTCAGTTATGACAGAGAGTCTTGATCTTACTGCTCTCAGTTATGACTGAGAGTTTAAGCTCTCAGTTATGACTGAGAGCTTGTCCTATATAATCACGACCTAGTCTTCCAATGACAGGTGTTTTAAATGTCTTCAACACTGTATAATTTCATCCTCCCTCGCTACAACAGGTATTCTCATGGATCGCTGTGTTTGTGTTACCTCTGAACGCTGCCGTCAACCCTGTGTTGTACACGCTCTCAACGGCACCCGTCAGGAAAAGACTCAAGCACCTGCGACACAGTGTTACCAGCAAGCACTCGAGGTCAGCGTCAGCAATATCAGGTCAGCATCGGTAGAGTCAGTTCCTCAGATTCATCATGATGTCTGAAGTGGTAGAGGCAGGTCGTTTTATACACCGACACGTCAGTTTTAAAACAAAATCAGTATCGGTAGTTTCTGGTAAGCAGTAATAACAGTTGTCAACAATAGCAATTGTACCCAATTGTGGTTGCAGGGATTGAGTTATAGCTCCTGGGCCCGGCCAGGAGCTATGACTCGACAATAACAGTTGTCAGCAATACGATAGTCAATAGCCGTTGTCAGCAATACGACAGTCAATAGCAGTTGCCAGCAGTACGACAGTCAATAGTAATTGTCAGCAGTACGACAGTCAATAGCAGTTGCCAGCAGTACGACAGTCAATAGTAATTATCAGCAGTACGACAGTCAATAACAGCTGCCAGCAGTACGACAGTCAATAGTAATTCTCAGCAGTACGACAGTCAATAGCAGTTGCCAGCAGTACGACAGTCAATAGTAATTGTCAGCAGTAAGACAGTCAATAACAGTTGTCAGCAGTACGACAGTCAACAGCAACTGTCAGCGGTACGACAGTCTCGTCCAGAGGCCAGCATAGTTAATTAGGTAATCAGCTTTACCAGTATATCCACCTATAATAATGTCTGCACATTATTAAGATCAGTTCCTACACCTTTATTGCTCCTACGTCATTATTACGAACACAGGTGTAGATATGGTTTCCTTGTGATTTGTTGGTTGAACCCAAGTACAGGCATAAAGACGTGGCTCGTTTGATCGTTAAACACTTAGCACCTATGTAGCATATGGGAATCTTTATTCAGGAAACGTTTCGCCACACAGTGGCTTCATCAGTCCAATGCAAAGAGGAAGGCGTAAGGAGAGGAGGAGTATGAGGTAATCAGTCCCTCAACCTGGAGTCGATGTGTTCAGTCCATCAATCTTGTAGAATGTACAGCATAGGGCCGTAGACGTGGCTTATATACTGTAGTGAGGTGAGGTGAAGCAGATGGAGGCGGGGTCATAGTGGTACCATCCACTAGTCGAAGTAGTCAGGTGAGGTGAAGCAGACGGAGGCGGGGTCATAGTGGTACCATCCACTAGTCGAAGTAGGTCTTCGTCCAAAGGTTGAACAAGTGTTGAAGAATTCTTTGTAACAAGATCCCATGATGCTGCAGTGTCCGACAGTTGTGATGAATGGTTTGAAAAACCGACAAGTTGAAGATTGAGACACTTATGCAGCATATGGGAATCTTTATTCAGGAAACGTTTCGCCACACAGTGGCTTCATCAGTCCAATGCAAAGAGGAAGGCGTAAGGAGAGGAGGGGTATGAGGTAATCAGTCCCTCAGCCTGGAGTCGATGTGTTCAGTCCATCAATCTTGTAGAATGGACTGAACACATCGACTTCAGGCTGAGGGACTGATTACGTCATACTCCTCCTCTCCTTACGCCTTCCTCTTTGCATTGGACTGATGAAGCCACTGTGTGGCGAAACGTTTCCTGAATAAAGTTTCCCATATGCTACATAAGTGTCTCAATCTTCAATTTGTCGGTTTTTCAAACCATTCATCACAACTTAGCACCTAGTTCACTGCTCGCGAGACATGCTTATATGAGTGCGTAACATACGCCATATAAAGTCTAACATAACTTAGCATACCACACTTATCATGAGATCAAAATCTGTGTCAGGCAAACAACTTAAACCACTTTATTCAATATAAGATAAATAGATCGAAAAGTTATCTGACAGTAGATAATTCTTATGACTTCAAAACTAGGGATGTCAAGCCCATGATGACATTCTTCAGGTCGCTTGTTCTATCTAGGCTGGAATATTGCTGCACACTAACAGCACCTTTCAAGGCAGGTGAAATTGCTGACCTAGAAAAATGACAGGCTGGATAATGAGAACCTTCAAAACTAGGGATGTCAAGCCCATGATGACATTCTTCAGGTCACTTGTTTTATCTAGGCTGGAATATTGCTGCACACTAACAGCACCTTTCAAGGCAGGTGAAATTGCCGACCTAGAAAATGTACAGAGAACCTTCACGGCGCGCATAACGGAGATAAAACACCTCAATTACTGGGAGCGCTTGAGGTTCCTGAACCTGTATTCCCTGGAACGCAGGAGGGAGAGATACATGATTATATACACCTGGAAAATCCTAGAGGGACTAGTACCGAACTTGCACACGAAAATCACTCACTACGAAAGCAAAAGACTTGGCAGACGATGCACCATCCCCCCAATGAAAAGCAGGGGTGTCACTAGCACGTTAAAAGACCATACAATAAGTGTCAGGAGCCCGAGACTGTTCAACTGCCTCCCAGCACACATAAGGGGGATTACCAACAGACCCCTGGCAGTCTTCAAGCTGGCACTGGACAAGCACCTAAAGTCGGTATCTGACCAGCCGGGCTGTGGCTCATACGTTGGATTGCGTGCAGGCAGCAGTAACAGCCTGGTTGATCAGGCTCTGATCCACCAGGAGGCCTGGTCACAGACCGGGCCGCGGGGGCGTTGACCCCCGGAACTCTCTCCAGGTAAACTCCAGGTAAACATGAACACTGTAATTTAAAAAAAAAAAACAATAGAGAAGACTTCTCAGAGAATAGACTGGTAGTGGACTGTAATGTCCTTGATTATCAAGCTGCAAATATTTTGCTGAGGTGTTACGTGGGTATACGTGAACAAAGGTACGAACATAGGTACGAACAAAGGTACGAACAAAGGTACGAACAAAGGTACCCATAAAGCGGATTATCATGGCAGTTGCCAATACTACATTTTCCAAAGTGTATATAAGCTTCGTATGTCGCATACACATTCCAGATATATAAATTACTTCAAATACGAATGACCTTCAATGAATAAAAACAGAATAAACTTCTCCTGGGTACAAAGATTTGCATTAACAGGGGAATCAAAAAAGGAAACGGTTGTCTTATGAATCATTTTATTCAATTTAAGAGAGAAATGGAAAGGAATAAGAGAGTAAAAATGATAATAAAAAGATGGAAATGTCATTGAAACAAAGAATAACCCCAATGGTTTCTTACAAGTAAATGGAAATAAGATTATGGCAATTTTTAGTCTCGTAAGACACATATGCAACAGTTAGGTATCTTTATTTCGAAACGTTTCGCCTACACAGTAGGCTTCTTCAGTCGAGTACAGAAAAGTTGATAGAAGCAGAAGAGACTTGAAGACTGAAGAAGCCTACTGTGTAGGCGAAACGTTTCGAAATAAAGATACCTAACTGTTGCATATGTGTCTTACCTAACAACCTGTCGGTATTTTATACCATTTTAATGTTCAATTTTAGTCTCAATTAAATGTAACTCTGGTCAGCTTACAGTTAGTTACAAAGAAATAAGTAACATTTTTAACACACGTTTCCTCTCTGTTATTTACAAGATAGAATACTCATGAAATCCAGAAAATTCTCAGAAAAACAGATCAGAATCCCAATAACACGATTATCTTCAACTCACAGAATATATGGGGTTATAACCCACATGAAGCCAGTCTTAAAACTAGCTGGCAGGATAACTAACCAGTATTACCATGCTGGCATCAGAATTATCCAGCCAGGTGTATTTATACACTCTACGAAGGGCTGCAATAGCCCCTCTGTGTGGGGCTTGGTTCCAGCCCCAAACTTGCTGTGAGAAGTCACAAGTCTCTGAGATCTGTTTTCTACTGATCTAAGTGAATGTAAGGAGGAACTTAGCTAATCTTTAAATAACTATAAACGAATAATGTACCAGTGGAATATTTACAGAATACACGATAGGTTATCTTCAAATTCTAGACCAATTTATCAAATCTTAATTGTCAGAAACTTAAAGAACTCGATAATGGTTGATGCATTTCAAAACCACCTCGAAAGATATCAATGAATCTTAATACGGTTTTACAAATTGGGATTCATGATGTAAGAATTTCCAACAGTGATAAAGGATAGACAGTGTGTATATGGAATTCAGTAAATCTTCGATGGGGTGCTACACATTATATTAATGATGGAAATAATAACTCACAGTATTTGAGAAATTATCCAATAGGCAACATAGAATTTGCATAAATAAGAGAGAAATCAAAATGGGAACTAGTTTCAAGTGGTGTACCTCAAGGACCAGTTTCGGGCCCCTTCGACATATATGGAATAAAAGAGAAACAAACGCAAATTTGGCCATAATTTTAAAGCAGGCCATCAAATAATTTCTGGTAAGAGAGAAACTAGATGACCTGAATACGTTGATGTGGTTGAAGAAGTGACAGTTAATGTGGACGAATGCAAGGTTCTTATCCTGGGAAAAGAAAATAACTACGGCACTTATGAACTTTAATCAAGCTGAATGCAAGAATTTAAAGCCAAATTGAAAAAAAATAAAGCCAAAACAACAGTCCTCTAGTTTTCGCACAAAAAAAATCTAAATGAATTCTTGGCATCGTATCAAGAAGTATAAATAATATATTTTTTTCAACAAACCAGCCTTATCTCACCGAGGCAAGATGACCTCAAAAAAAAAAAAAGAAAATGAAGTTTCTCTTTTTAAATTTAGTAATGCATCCAGAAGGGATTACTAGCACCTTGCTCCCGGCATTTTAATCACCTCTTACAGCACACATGGCTTACGGAGGAAGAATTCTGTTCCACTTCCACCTCAAACTTATAGCTCCCATCACTGACCTTCAGTTTATAGGATGCAGGCTGGTTTCTGGAGACAGTTTATGGAAAAAATGTGTCTAATAAGCTGCGAAATACAGTACAGTAGACCATCATTTAACATGGAAGTTACGTTCCTGAAAGCGCCATGTGAGACAAAACAGTGTTAGAGGGACTGATGAACTTATTGGAAAAATAGGGTTACGTTCCTAAGAACCCATAAAAAGCCAAACAACTTTTTTTTAGACCTCGATTTCTTACAAAAAGTGAATATGTAATTGTAGTACATTGTTGTGATATATTACTGCTTAAGACTACAAATGCAATAGAAATAATAGTATTTGTTACGTTAAACTGTGGGTGCTAGTGTTTGTGGATGATTGTGGAGAGAGTGGATATGGATGGTGTGGCCCTACTGAGCTGAGGTGGATGGTTGTTGGCTGTCGGCAGAAGTGAATGGTAGAGGTTCTGGTGCTGAAGTCGATGGTTGTATTGGTGCGTGCATAAAGTCAGTAAGTTATTCAGTCATGTCAGTGTCACTCAGTCAAGTCAGTAAGTCATTCAGTCAAGTCAGTGTATCATTCAGTCAAGATTGCTTGGCAGATTTAATATATGGGAATGAAAATAAGAAAATATGTATGTAAATAAACACATCGAACTTCCTGAGCATTGTCGTGCCTACACATGTATGAACCGAACTGAAGGCTGGGAGGGTGGTGTGGATGGGTGGCTGAGACAGGCGAGAGATGGCATGGTGGTAGGTCTCCCCTGTTGACACAATGGTGTAACCCACAGACCATCCCACCCTGTGGCGCTCAAAATTTTTCCCCTCCCGAAACCGTGTTAAAACTAATTTTATGGAGTGTTAAACAAAAATATGCCACAATTCTTCACTCGTGCTATATCCAAAACGTTCCTGATGGTCTACTGTTTATACATTCTGTAATATGGATCTCAGAACTTGAGAAGCATTGTCTAAGTGAGACCTTTTCTCAGAAAATACATTGGATTTATATATCTTAGAAAAGGTCTCGCTTAGACAATGCTTCTCAGGTTCTGGAATCGCGGCTTATTGGACGCATTTTTCCCCATAAAATGCCTGCGTCCTATAAGCTGAAGGTCAGTGATGGGAGCTATAAGCTTGGGGTGGGCTGTATCTCACCCAGTGACGTCCAATACCGACCCAATGAAACTAAATCAAGTCTTATAAGATCTGTTTTAATTTCAATGATGGTTTATAAGACACGGCTTATACGACGAGGCTTATAAAATGCGGCTTATAAGCCGCAAAATACAGTAAGTGGGCTGGATAACATTCAGAGACAGAGGAGAAAGTTGATCCCTGTACCAAAATTTATCTTATAAAGAGGTTGAAAGTACTTAATTTGCAGTTTATGAAAAGACGTAGAATAAGGGAGAAAGTGTTTTGAAGTGTAACAATGGAAAATATGAATAAGTTAAAGGGTTGTGAATATTTGAAAAAATCTAAGCAAGACTTGACACAGCAACGGTGCAAGTTGAGCAAGTTTTGATTTAGAAAGCACTTAGGAAAGCTCTTAGGAAAGCACTTAGGAAAGCACTTAGGAAAGCACTTAAGAAATAACTTAGGAAATAACTTAGGGAAGCACATAGGAAAACACTTAGGAAAGCACTTAGACAAGAACTTAGGAAAGAACTTAGGAAAGAACTTAGGAAAGCACTTAGGAAAGCACTTAGGAAAGAACTTAGGAAAGAACTTAGGAAAGCACTTAGGAAAGCACTTAGGAAAGCACTTAGGAAAGCACTTAGGAAAGCACTTAGGAAAGCACTTGTTTGCAGTAGAGTTGTGGAACTCACTTTAAAAACTGGTTGAATATGTGCATGAGTGTAAGTGGTTGGGAGTGAGGTGGGCCTACCTAGCATGTAGGCCTACCACAGTACTAACCTGTTCTTATCTTGTGTCAGAAGTTCCTTTGGAAGTTCGACAAATAAACCATGCCATGGGCCGGGTTAGAACCAACGATCAGAGAGATCCTCGAGTTCTAACCCCACCCGTGGTATGGTTTGTTTGCAATCGTGTCTTTACGATCTCGTGAGTCACGTTAAATACAAAGATAATTATTAAACTAAATGTAAAATGGTCATTATAAAAAATTTCTTGAAGTCACTGTACACAGTTATAGAGGCCTATGGAAATAAACTTTCACAGCCTACATAAAGTTTCACAGCCTACATAATAAAGTTTAACAGCCTACATAAAGTTTCACAGCCTACATAAAGTTTCACAGCCTACATAATAAAGTTTAACAGCCTACATAAAGTTTCACAGCCTACATAAAGTTTCACAGCCTACATAAAGTTTCACAGCCTACATAATAAAGTTTAACAGCCTACATAAAGTTTCACAGCCTACATAAAGTTTCACAGCCTACATAAAGTTTCACAGCCTACATAATAAAGTTTCACAGCCTACATAAAGTTTCACAGCCTACATAATAAAGTTTCACAGCCTACATAAAGTTTCACAGCCGACATAAAGTTTCACAGCCGACAAAGTTTCACAGCCTACATAAAGTTTCACAGCCTACATAAAGTTTCACAGCCTACATAAAGTTTCACAGCCTACATAAAGTTTCACAGCCTACATAAAGTTTCACAGCCGACATAAAGTTTCACAGCCTACATAAAGTTTCACAGCCTACATAAAGTTTCACAGCCTACATAAAGTTTCACAGCCTACATAAAGTCTCACAGCCTACATAAAGTTTCACAGTCTACATAAAGTTTCACAGCCTACATAAAGTTTCACAGCCTACATAATAAAGTTTAACAGCCTACATAAAGTTTCACAGCCTACATAAAGTTTCACAGCCTACATAAAGTTTCACAGCCTACATAAAGTTTCACAGCCTACATAATAAAGTTTCACAGCCTACATAAAGTTTCACAGCCTACATAAAGTTTCACAGCCTACATAAAGTTTCACAGCCTACATAAAGTTTCACAGCCTACATAAAGTTTCACAGCCTACATAAAGTTTCACAGCCTACATAATATACCAATATAACTAATTAATATAAATAAGATAACATTCGTAACATGTATCAGAAATATGATGGCAATAAATATAAATATAAATTATAAATATATATTTAGATATTCTCCTGTTAACTCTAAGAAGGCCTAATTCCAAGTTTTTTTTTTTTTTTTTTTTTTTTTTTTTTTTTTTTTTTTTTTTTTTTTTTTTTTTTTTTTTTTTTTTTTTTTTTTTTTTGGTGTGTGTGCGTGTCCATTGTAATTTTGTCTCGACATCTTAATGTCACTATTGTAAAGAAGCCCCAGAAAGTACAAGGACACAAGTGCAACTTATGTGACATTTTATTGTCGCAACGTTTCGCTCTCCAGGAGCTTTATCAAGCTTAATGTCTTGATAAAGCTCCTGGAGAGTGAAACGTTGCCACAATAAAATGTGACATTGGTTTCTCTTGTGTCCTTGTACTTAACATATTGTCGGTCATTCTAACATTAATACAAACCACAGAACGATGTGACCCCTGTGACCCCTGTGACCCCTGTGACCCCTGTGACCACTGTGACCCCTGTGACCACTGTGACCCCTGTGACCACTGTGACCCCTGTGATCACTGTGATCCTTTTGACCCCTGTGACCCCTGTGACCCCTGTGACCCCTGTGGTCACTGTGACCCCTGTGACCCCTGTGACCCCTGTGGTCACTGTGACCCCTGTGACCCCTGTGACCACTGTGACCCCTGTGACCACTGTGACCCCTGTGACCACTGTGACCACTGTGACCCCTGTGACCCCTGTGACCACTGTGACCCCTGTGACCACTGTGACCACTGTGACCCCTGTGACCACTGTGACCCCTGTGACCACTGTGACCACTGTGACCCCTGTGACCACTGTGACCCCTGTGACCACTGTGACCACTGTGACCCCTGTGACCACTGTGACCCCTGTGACCACTGTGACCCCTGTGACCACTGTGACCCCTGTGACCCATGTGACCACTGTGACCCTTGTGGCCCCTGTGACCCCTGTGGCCACTGTGACCCGTGTGACCACTGTGAGCCCTGTGACCACTGTGGCCCCTGTGACCCCTGTGGCCACTGTGACCCGTGTGACCCCTGTGACCCCTGTGACCACTGTGACCACTGTGACCCCTGTGACCACTGTGACCACTGTGACCCCTGCGACCACTGTGACCCCTGTGACCACTGTGACCACTGGCTCAGTAGCTTGCTTGGAGTTTCAGAACTCACTTGCCATGGGTTCAAACCCCACCCGTTCCGTGGTTCTGTCATAACTCTGGCTTCACCATCCACAGGATGGATAACGAGTGGAAAATCTAATGAAAATATGCATTAACTGTCAATTAAGTTCTTTTACACCATTATTGCACCATTATTGCTTCTGTGTAAATAGTGTTTAATAACAATTGAAGCATTTTTTCTCAACAGGGAATCGTCTGACGTCGTCGTACAAGATCCGCGGCTCAACTTATGTGACGGAAGTCAGTCCGTTGGGTGACATCGCTAATTCCCAGATGTGTGTTTATACATCACCTGCGTCTCACTTCCCAGAACCTCTTCACTTCATTCAAAATATTACTAAAGAAAAGACGGACACGGTAAACAATGATCCTGGAAGCCCTCCGATCTTGTCCGTGAAAGGTGACGATAATGTCCACGGACGTCTTTGTCGGCACAAGAAAGAGGGCAGCAACAGTCGCGGAAGTCCTTTACTCTTGTCAGTGAACGGCAGTGACAGTGTTCACGAGCATCTGTGTCAGAAACAGTTACTGTCTACACAGATGCTTGAAGAAAACAGAGATCCCGGGGTGATCGAACTGGTACCTCTTGAGAAACTCACAACCACCATTCTTGGTACCAAGAAGAACACTTTAAGTCGCAAGATAACTCTTGAGAAACTCACAACCACCATTCTTGGTACCAAGAAGAACACTTTAAGTCGCAAGATAACTCGTAAAAAGAATCTCTCTGACAATCGGTACGACTAACTTACAAACCTGTAGAGCTCACAGCTTCTCAGCTTCTCTTAATTGTTGCTGCGATAAAGAGATGAGGTGAAGACCGCGCAGCTCTTATTGACTTAAAATTAATACGGATAAAATGATTCTATATGACCATAAATTTTAAAAGGGTGGGCCGGTAAGCCAGCGGAAGGTCTCGGTCAGATGACCAATGCTCCAAAGGCGGGTCATCATCTAAGACCCACGTCAGGGGAAACACTTGTCCTGTTTCCTGACGAACCTTACTTAATCTAACTTAAAAATAATGTTTCTGAATGTGTGTGTGTGTGTGTGTGTGTGTGTGTGTGTGTGTGTGTGTGTGTGTGTGTGTGTGTGTGTCAGCTCCTGGCCCCGCCTCTTCACTGATCGCTACTGGGTCCTCTCTCTCTCTGCGGCCTGAGCTTTGTCATACCTCTTCTTAAAACTATGTGTGTGTGTGTGTGTGTGTGTGTGTGTGTGTGTGTGTGTGTGTGTGTGTGTATTCACCTAACTGTACTTACCTCATTGTGCAAAACAACCACTGCGAAAAAAATAGCGAAATTCAAAGCGATTTCGTGACTTCTCACATTATATAGTTCCTTGATAATGTGAGAAGTCACGAAAGCGGATGGAATTTCACTATTCTTTCACAGTGGTTGTTTTGCATATTCTGATATCACCTGTTTACTGTGATCTTACTGCATTACCTAATTGTGTTTGCAGGGATTCATAGCTCCTAGGTTCACTCTCTCCCTGCTCCATGAGATTTACCATACCTCTTCCTAAAGCTATGTATGGTTCCTGCCTCCACCACATCACTCTCCAGACTGTTCCACTTCCTGACAACTCTATGACTGAAGAAATACTTCCTAACATCCCTGTGACTCATCTGAGTTTTCAACTTCCAGTTGTGTTACAGCTCCCAAACATCCTGTCCCTGTCCACCCTGACAGTTCCTCTCAGTATTCTATATGTTGTTATCATGTCTCCTCATCCCTCCTGTCTTCCAGTATTGTCAGAGTTCCCTTAACCTGTCCTCGTAGGACAAACTCCTAAGCTCCGGGACCAGGTGTGGGTTGCATACTGGTGCTCCATTCTCCAGTATGGGTCTGACGTACACGGTGTAGTGTCGCGTGTACAGTGTGTGTGTGTGTGTGTGTGTGTGTGTGTGTGTGTGTGTGTACTCACCTAATTGTGGTTGCAGGGGTCGAAACTCAGCTCCTGGCCCCGCCTCTTCATTGATCGCTACTAGGTCCTCTCACTCTCTCTCTGCTTCCTGAGTTGTATCATACCTCTTCTTAAAACTATGTATGGTTCCTGCCTCCACTACTTCACTGTGTGTGTGTGTGTGTGTGTGTGTGTGTTTCTAGGCTATTCCATGGCCTGACTACTCTATGACTGAAGAAATACTTCCTAACATCCCTTTGATTCATCTGAGTCTTCAACTTCCAATTGTGACCTCTTGTGTCTGTGTCCCATCTCTGGAACATCCTGTCTTTGTCCACCTTGTCTATTCCGTGTGTGTGTGTGTGTGTGTGTGTGTGTGTGTGTGTGTGTGTGTGTGTGTGTGTGTGTGTGTGTTATACTGCACTTCTCACAATAGACACAAACAATCTAAGCATAAATACAGACATACTCAGCAAGCACAGTCAAAATACTTGGAACAAATTCATTACAGAAATTATGTTACTTCTTAATAAATATATCACACCTCCTTGTATTTGTTTTATTTCCCGGTATTACAGAAGGAAACAGGAATAAATACAGTGAATACTGTATTTCGCGGCATATAAGACGCGGCTTATAAGACGCGGCATATAAGACGCGGCTTATAAGACGCGGCATGTAAGACGCGGCTTATAAGACGCGGCTTATACATCCTGTGTGGTAGTGAACTGGAGTGGGTAGCATCCTGGGTGTTAGTTGATTGGTGTGGGTGGCATCCTGGGTGTTGTTGGAGTTGTGTGGGTGGCATCCTTGGTGTTAGTGGACTGGAGTGGGTGGCATCCTGTGTGTTAGTGGAATGGTGTGGGTTGCATCCTGGGTGTTAGGGGACAGGTGTGGGTGGAATTCTTGGTGTTAGTGGACCAGTGCTGGTGGCATCCTGGGTGTTAATGGACTGGTGTGGGTGCCATCCTGGGTGTTAGTGAACTGGTGTGGGTTGCATCCTGGGTGTTAATGGAATTGTGTGGGTGCCATCCTGGGTGTTAGTGAACTGGTGTGGGTTGCATCCTGGGTGTTAATGGAATTGTGTGAGTGGCATCCTGGGTGTTAGTGGACTGGTGTCCGTGGCAATCTGGGTGTTAGTGGACTGGTGTGGATTGCATCCTTGGTGTTAGTGGACTGGTGTGGGTGGCATCATGAGTGTTAGAGAACTGAAGTGGGTGGCATTCTGGTGGTTAGTGGACTGGTGTCTCTGGCATCCTGGATGTAAGTGGACTTGTGTGGGTGTCACCCTGGGTGTTAGTGGACTGCTGTGGGTGGACATCCTGGGTGCTAGTGAACTGAAGTGGGTGGCATCCAGGGTGTTAGTGGACTGGTGTTGGTGGCATCCTGGGAGTTACTGGACGGGTGTGGGTGGCATCCTGGGTGTTAGTGGACTGATGTGGCCTGCATCCTGAGTGGTAGTGAACTTGAGAGCGTGGCATCCTGGGTGTTAGTGGACTGGTGTTGGTGGCATCCTGGGTGTTAGTGGACTGGTGTGGGTGGCATCCTGGGTGTTAGTGGACTGGTGTGGATGGCATCCTGGGTGTTAGTGGATTGGTTTGGGTTGCATCCTGGGTGTTAGTGGACTTGTGTTGGTCTCATCCTGGGTGTTAGTGGACTGGTGTGGGTGGCATCCTGGGTGTTAGAGGACTAGTGTGGGTGGCATCATGTGTGTCAGTTGACTGGTGCGGGTGGCATCCTGGGTGTTATTGGACTTGTGTGGGTAGCATCCTGCGTGTTAGTGGATTGGTGTGGGAGGCATCCTGGGTGTTAGTGGACTGGTGTGTGTGTGGCAATCTGGGTGTTAGTGGACTGGTGTGGGTCTCATCTTGGGAGTTAGTGGACTGGTGTGGGTCACATCATGGGTGTCAGTGGACTGGTGTGGGTGGCATCCTGGGTGTTGTTGGACTGGTGTGGGTGGCATCAGGGTGTTAGTGGTCTGGTGTGGGTGCCATCCTGGGTGTTAGTGGAGATGTGTGGGCGGGATCCTGAGTGTTAGTGGATTAGTGTGAGTGCCATCCAGGTTGTTAGTGGGCTTGTGTGGGTGCCATCCTGGGTGTTTGTGGACTGGTGTGGGTTGCATCCTGGGTGTTAATGGAATTGTGTGGGTGGCATCCTGACTGTTAGTGGACTGGAGTCCGTGGCTTCCTGGGTGATAGTGGAATTGTGTGGGTAGCATCAATGGTGTTAGTTGATTGGTGTGTGTGGCATCCTGATTGTTAGTGGAGAAGAGTGACTGGCATCCTGGGTGGTAGTTAACTGGTGAGGGTTGCATCCTGGGTGTTAGTGGACTGGTGTGTGAGTCCTCCTGTGTGTTAGTGGCTGCTGTTGATGGAATCCTGGGGGTTAATATACCGGTGTGGGTGTTATCCTGGGTGTTAGTGGACTGGGGTGGGCGGCATCCTATGTGTTAGTGAACTGTTGTGGGTGGCATTCTGTGTGTTAGTGGATGCTCTTGGTGGCATCCTGGGTGTTAGTGGATTGGTGTGGGTGTCATCCTGGGAGTTAGTGGACTGCTGTGGTCTGCATCCAGGGTGTTAGTGAACTGAAGTGGGTGGCATCCTGGGTGTTACTGGACTGGTGTGCGTGGCATCCTGGGTGTTAGTGGACTAGTGCCCGTTGCATCCTGGGTGTTACAGGACTTCTGTGGGTGCCATTCTGGTTGTTAGTGGACTTTTGAGGGATGCATCCAGGGTGTTAATGGAATTGTGTAGGTGTCATCCTGGGTTTTAGTGGACTGGTGTGGATGGCATCCTGGATGATAGTGGAATGGTGTGTGTTGCATCCTGGGTGTTACTGGACTAGTTTGGGTGACATCCTGGATGTTAGTTGACTGGTGTAGATAGCATCCTGGGTGATAGTGGTCTGGTGTGGATGGCATCCTGTGTGTTAGTGGATTTGTGTGGGTGGCATTCTGGGTGTTAGTGGACTAGTGTGTGTGGCATTCTGGGTGTTAGAAGACTGGTGTTAGTGTCATCCTGGGTGTTAGTGGCTGCTCTTTTTGGAATACTGGGTGTTAGTGGAATCGTGTGGGTGTCATCCTGGGTGTTAGTGGACTTGTGTGTGTGGCATCCTGGGTGTTAGTGAACTTGTGTGGGTGGCATCCTGTGTGCTATTGGACTAGTGTGTGTGGCATTCTGGGTGTTAGAAGACTGGTGTTAGTGTCATCCTGGGTGTTAGTGGCTGCTCTTTTTGGAATACTGGGTGTTAGTGGAATCGTGTGGGTGTCATCCTGGGTGTTAGTGGACTTGTGTGTGTGGCATCCTGGGTGTTAGTGAACTTGTGTGGGTGGCATCCTGTGTGCTATTGGACTAGTGTGTGTGGCATTCTGGGTGTTAGAAGACTGGTGTTAGTGTCATCCTGGGTGTTAGTGGCTGCTCTTTTTGGAATACTGGGTGTTAGTGGAATCGTGTGGGTGTCATCCTGGGTGTTAGTGGCTGCTGTTGGTGGAATCCTGGGTGTTAGTGGAATCGTGTGGGTGTCATCCTGGGTGTTAGTGGACTTGTGTGTGTGGCATCCTGGGTGTTAGTGAACTTGTGTGGGAGGCATCCTGTGTGCTATTGGACTAGTGTGTGTGGCATTCTGGGTGTTAGAAGACTGGTGTTAGTGTCATCCTGGGTGTTAGTGGCTGCTCTTTTTGGAATACTGGGTGTTAGTGGAATCGTGTGGGTGTCATCCTGGGTGTTAGTGGCTGCTGTTGGTGGCATTCTGGGTGTTAGTGGACTTGTGTGGGTGTCATCCTGGGTGTTAGTGGACTGGTGTAGGTGTCATCCTGGGTGTTAGTGGACTGGTGTGGGTGTCATCCTGGGTGTTAGTGGACATGGTGTGGGTGGCATCCTGTGTGTTAGTTGACTGGCGTGGGTGGCATTCTATGTGTTATTGGACTGGTGTGGTTGGCATCCTGCGTTTTAGTGGACTGGTGTGGGTGGCTTCCTGTTTGTCAGTGGACTGGTGTGTGTGGCATCCTGGGTGTTAGAGAAATGGTGTGGGTGTTATCAACGGTGTTAGTTGACTGGTGTGGGTGGCATCCTCGGTGTTAGTGGACAGGTGTGGTTGGAATCCTGGGTGTTAGTTGACTAGTGTGAGTGGCATCCTGGGTGTTAGTGGGTTGGTGTGGGTGCCATCCTGTGTGTTTGTGGACTGGTGTGGGTTGCATCCTGGGTGTTAATGGAACTGTGTGTGTGGCATACTGGCTGTTAGTGGACTGATGCCGGTGGCATCCTGGGTGATAGTGGAATGGTGTGGGTGGCATCATCGTTGTTAGTTGACTGGTGTGTGTGGCATCCAAGGTGCTAGTGGACTGGTGTGGGTGGCATTCTGGGTGTTAGTTAACTGGTGAGGGTTGCATTCTGGGTGTTAGTGAACTGGTGTGCGTTGTATCCTGTGTGTTAGTGGCCTGGTGTGGGTGGCATCCTGGGTGTTAGTGGACTCGTGTGGGTGGCATCCTGGGTGTTAGTGGACTGGTGTGAGTGTCATCCTGGTTGTTAGTAGACTGGTGTGGGTGTCATCCTGGGTGTTAGTGGACTGGTGTGGGTGGCATCCTGGGTGTTAGTGGACTGGTGTGGGTGGCATCCTGGGTGTTAGTGGACTGGTGTGGGTGGCATCCTGGGTGTTAGTGGA
The DNA here is from genome assembly GCF_038502225.1 of Cherax quadricarinatus. Classification (NCBI taxonomy): domain Eukaryota; kingdom Metazoa; phylum Arthropoda; class Malacostraca; order Decapoda; family Parastacidae; genus Cherax; species Cherax quadricarinatus. The sequence continues at coordinate 11,785,237 of NC_091387.1, forward strand.
CTGGTGTGAGTGTCATCCTGGGTGTTAGTAGACTGGTGTGGGTGTCATCCTGGGTGTTAGTGGACTGGTGTGGGTGGCATCCTGGGTGTTTGTGGACTGGTGTGAGTGTCATCCTGGGTGTTAGTGGATTGGTGTGAGTGTCATCCTGGGTGTTAGTGGACTGGTGTGGGTGGCATCCTGGGTGTTAGTGAACTGGTGTGGGTGGCATTCTGGGTGTTAGTGGACTGGTGTGGGTGTCATCCTGGGTGTTAGTGGACTGGTGTGAGTGTCATCCTGGGCGTTAGTTGACTGGTGTGAGTGTCATCCTGGGAGTTAGTGGACTGGTGTGGGTCGCATCCTGGTTGTTATTGGACTGGTGTGTGTGTCATCCTGGGTGTTAGTGGACTGGTGTGGGTGGCATCCTGGGTGTTAGTGGACTGGTGTGGGTGTCGTCCTGGGTGTTAGTAGACTGGTGTGGGCCGCATCCTGGGTGTTAGTGGACTGGTGTGAGTGTCATCCTGGGTGTTAGTGGATTGGTGTGTCATCCTGGGTGTTAGTGGACTGGTGTGGGTGGCATCCTGGTTGTTAGTGCACTGGTGTGGGTGGCATTCTGGGTGTTACTGGACTGGTGTGGGTGTCATCCTGGGTGTTAGTGGACTGGTGTGAGTGTCATCCTGGGCGATAGTGGACTGGTGTGAGTGTCATCCTCTGTGATAGTGGACTGGTGTGGGTGTCATCCTGGGTGTTAGTGGACTGGTGTGGGTGTCATCCTGGGTGTTAGTGGACTGGTGTGGGTCGCATCCTGGTTGTTAGTGGACTAGTGTGGGTGGCATCCTGGGTGTTAGTGGACTAGTGTGGGTGTCATCCTGGGTGTTAGTGGACTGGTGTGGGTGTCATCCTGGGTGTTAGTGGACTGGTGTGGGTCGCATCCTGGTTGTTAGTGGACTAGTGTGGGTGGCATCCTGGGTGTTAGTGGACTGGTGTGGGTGGCAACCTGGGTGTTAGTGGACTGGTGTGGGTGGCATCCTGGGTGTTAGTGGACTGGTGTGGGTGTCATCCTGGGTGTTAGTGGACTGGTGTGGGTGGCATCCTGGGTGTTAGCAGACTGTTGGCCACAGGACACCGTGACAGTCACTAGCAAACGCAGTGCAGTCATAAGAATCTGACAAACAGGAGGACAATTCAGCAGAAACATTTAACAACTAACAGCTGTTAAATGTTGAGAGGCCACGAGTAGCAGACAGCTGGTGTGCTAGACCAGCTGACTTCTTCAACTCATAGATGAGAACATCAGAGTGTTGAAGGTCAGTTGTAAACTGTTTCTCCACTTAGTAGACTTAAGTAATTGATCCAACTGCACATAAGAGTTCCAACTCTGTATAACAACACCCGTACATCTGGGGGATCAGACAGAAATTTTGGTTGGGGAGAAAATAAATGACGTAAGACTTGACAGGTAAATAACAGAAAGTCAAATCAAGTGGGTGGTGAGTTAGCAACAAAATTACAGTAACGGTAACAAGCACTAACAGTATCAAGCACTGACACAACAGATTATTAACGGGGAATTGCTGACAGCTTAATTCTAACAAAATTAAAAAAAATGTCTGAAAGCCAGAAGACTAATAGAAAGAAATATACTTGGAAATAAGGTACACAGGCAAGAAAGGATGACAGGAGACAAGTACAAGAGGTAGCCTGGGGAATGTATTATTATTTGCATAATGTTACGAGCTAAACCCGAGAAATTATACAGCTCGGCAGGGTAGGAATGTGTGATGTGTAGGAGTAAGAGGCATGGATGTGCCAGGGAGGGGAGTTACTGGAGGCAGGATCAGCAACATTACTGCAAGCAACCATATGAACCTGAACAAGGTCAGAATAGTGCTTGTCAGTCAACTTGTGTACCTTCCTCCAGACTGTGCATATAGAATTAATGATAGTGACAGTACACAGACACACTGGCTCACCAAGAAGTACACTTTGATACCTGGAAAACAAGACGAGCAAGTGCTCTTGTCTGTTTAAAAGACAGGAAACATATCATGGTTTTGTTGTAACAGCAGCGGCTCCATTTTTAAAACACAAAACACGAGTTGTCATGAGACCACAAAGGAACACATGAGATGTTTACTCAAGCACGAGTAGTCATGAGACCACAAAGGAACACATAAGACGTTTACTCAAGCACGAGTAGTCACGAGACCACAAAGGAACACATGAGACGTTTACTCAAGCACGAGTAGTCATGAGACCACAAAGGAACACATAAGACGTTTACTCAAGCACGAGTAGTCATGAGACCAGAAAGGAACACATAAGACATAAATAACAAAAAGGCACAATACCGTGACTGGAACGATACACAAATAACCCGCACATAAAAGACAGAAGCTTACGACGACGTTTCGGTCCGACTTGGACCATTGACAAAGTCACACTAACAGAGGTGGAGCAGGACGGCTATATATAGGCAGGAAGAGGTGGAGGTAGTAGTAGTGGTAGTAGTAGTAGTAGTAGTAGTAGTAGTAGTAGTAGTAGTAGTAGTAGTAGTAGTAGTAGTAGTAGTAGTAGTAGTAGTACAAGAATTGTATATAATACCGACAGGATGAAATGACACATGCACAACACCCGGGCATCCCCACCGTAGACGTTTCGCCATCCAGCCAGCCACTGGATGGCGAAACGTCCACAACAAAGACAACCAGACGCCGCACATGTGTCTAATTTCATCAGTAGTTGTAGTAGAAGAAGAAGAGGTAGTAGAAGTGGTAGTGGTAGAAGTGGGAAATAAGGAAGACGAGCCAGTCAAATACAAAGGAAGGGGAGCACTGCAAGAGAGCTAGAAACCCACAGAGGGAGAGCAAGCGCACAGAGGTGCGTGAAAGGGGAAGTGGTGAAATAAAATAAAGAAGGAACAGAAACACGAGACAGGAGAGAGAAAGACAACCCAGAGGAGAAAAGGAGAGAGGAAATTGGAAGAGGAAGAAGAAAAAGAAGAAGAAGAAGAAAAAATGAGGATTCAGGTTAAGTCACGGGTGTTCTGAAGTTTGGAGCATTTTACAATGTAGTGGGAGAGGAAGTCATCTACAGAGACGAAGCCAGGACTAAGATTCATACAAGGAAAGTTGTGTATTAGAGAGGATTCAACAAGACGGCGACTGTTCGAGTTGGAAGTAGGGAAGACAGTTTTAGCAGAAGACCAGTCAATAGGATGGCTATGATCTCTGACGTGACAGAAAAGAGCATTGTTAGTGTCGGCAAGCCTAACACTATTTTTGTGCTCCCTAAGTCTGTCAGAAAGAGATCGACCAGTTTCTCCGAAGTATTGAAGAGGACAGGAGGAGCAAGAAATAGAGTAGACACCAGGAACATCTCCTCTGGGTTGTCTTTCTCTCTCCTGTCTCGTGTTTCTGTTCCTTCTTTATTTTATTTCACCACTTCCCCTTTCACGCACCTCGGTGCGCTTGCTCTCCCTCTGTGGGTATCTAGCTCTCTTGCAGTGCTCCCCTTCCTTTGTATTTGACTGGCTCGTCTTCCTTATTTCCCACTTCTACCACTACCACTTCTACTACCTCTTCTTCTTCTACTACAACTACTGATGAAATTAAGACACATGTGCGGCGTCTGGTTGTCTTTGTTGTGGACGTTTCGCCATCCAGTGGCTGGCTGGATGGCGAAACGTCTACGGTGGGGATGCCCGGGTGTTGTGCATGTGTCATTTCATCCTGTCGGTATTATATACAATTCTTGTACTACTACTACTACTACTACTACTACTACTACTACCTCCACCTCTTCCTGCCTATATATAGCCGTCCTGCTCCACCTCTGTTAGTGTGACTTTGTCAATGGTCCAAGTCGGACCGAAACGTCGTCGTAAGCTTCTGTCTTTTATGTGCGGGTTATTTGTGTAACACATAAGACGTTTACTCAAGCACGAGTAGTCATGAGACCACAAAGGAACACATAAGACGTTTACTCAAGCACGAGTAGTCACGAGACCACAAAGGAACACATATGAGATAATGTTTACTCAAGCTTCGTAGATTTCAAAAGACACAGCAAGAACAGAGTTGGTAAAGAGTTGCTACAGCAGCTCGTCAGAAGATGATGAACCAAGAACAGCATCAGTAAAACAAAGAGATGACGTATGTAAATCATCCAATTACTCAAACCGCTAACGGGATCGAAAAGGTTTGTCTCTTGTGAATATGATTAGGACAAGAGGAAAATGATCGCTGTCTTGAAGATCAGGTTCAACTAACCAGTCAAACTTAAAATACTAAAGAAAAGCACTTAAGGAAAATTTATACTGTAAAGAGTACAATTGCGAGGAACTTTTGTATGTAGGGATGTTTGTTGTAAAGACAGGAAGGAAGAGAATAGTGACAACATTCTAACTGGTCCTCAACGTGAGTCACAGTGACCCTCACCACAACACATGATGAACATTAAAAAAATAGAAGATAAGACAGAAATCAGAAATTAAAAATCAGGGACAGATAACTGCCGAGAAGGAAAATGACACAAACTATGTGCCACTTGTCTGCACTGACAGCCGCAATACTATGAAGTGGAGTATAAACTATAAGACGGGAAAATGAAATACCATTGAGGACAAGAAGTGCACTTTCTTTTTTATGTCTCGTCGAGAAAAGGATCGAGGGATTGTAATAAAACAACCAGAGATAAGAATTCCAACAGAGGAATGCAATTTCGGTTCCTGTTGACATATATACCGGAGAAAATTGAGCGAGTAACAGTTGGAGCTCCACACGATTTCCCCAGCAGCTTCATATATTCCACCGGTACAAATGGAAAATATAGAGCATGAGCATATGTAGGGGGAAGTGAAGGGTGAGAATGAGAAAATAATAGCGCAGATGTAGGGGGTAGTGAAGGGTGAGAATGAGAAAATAATAGCGCAGATGTAGGGGGTAGTGAAGGGTGAGAATGAGAAGATAATAGCGCGGATGTAGGGGGTAGTGAAGGGTGAGAATGAGAAGATAATAGCGCGGATGTAGGGGGTAGTGAAGGGTGAGAATGAGAAGATAATAGCACGGATGTGTGAAGGGAGAGAATGAGAAGATAATGATGTAGGGGGTGAAGGGAGAGATTGAGAAGATAATAGCGCGGATGTAGGGGGTAGTGAAGGGTGAGAATGAGAAGATAATAGCACGGATGTAGGGGGTAGTGAAGGGTGAGAATGAGAAGATAATAGCGTGGATGTAGGGGGTAGTGAAGGGAGAGAATGAGAAGATAATAGCGCGGATGTAGGGGGTAGTGAAGGGTGAGAATGAGAAGATAATAGCGTGGATGTAGGGGGTAGTGAAGGGTGAGAATGAGAAGATAATAGCGTGGATGTAGGGGGTAGTGAAGGGTGAGAATGAGAAGATAATAGCGCGGATGTAGGGGGTAGTGAAGGGTGAGAATGAGGAGATAATAGCGTGGATGTAGGGGGTAGTGAAGGGTGAGAATGAGAAGATAATAGCGTGGATGTAGGGGGTAGTGAAGGGTGAGAATGAGAAGATAATAGCGTGGATGTAGGGGGTAGTGAAGGGTGAGAATGAGAAGATAATAGCGCGGATGTAGGGGGTAGTGAAGGGTGAGAATGAGAAGATAATAGCGTGGGTGTAGGGGGTAGTGAAGGGTGAGAATGAGGAGATAATAGCGTGGGTGTGGGGGGTAGTGAAGGGTGAGAATGAGGAGATAATAGCGTGGGTGTGGGGGGTAGTGAAGGGTGAGAATGAGAAGATAATAGCGTGGGTGTAGGGGGTAGTGAAGGGTGAGAATGAGAAGATAATAGCGTGAGTGTAGGGGGTAGTGAAGGGTGAGAATGAGAAGATAATAGCGCGGATGTAGGGGGTAGTGAAGGGTGAGAATGAGAAGATAATAGCGTGAGTGTAGGGGGTAGTGAAGGGTGAGAATGAGAAGATAATAGCACGGGTGTAGGGGGTAATGAAGGGTGAGAATGAGAAGATAATAGCGTGGGTGTAGGGGGTAATGAAGGGTGAGAATGAGAAGATAATAGCGCAGATGTAGGGGGTAATGAAGGGTGAGAATGAGAAGATAATAGCGTGGGTGTAGGGGGTAATGAAGGGTGAGAATGAGAAGATAATAGCGCGGGTGTAGGGGGATAGTGAAGGGTGAGAATGAGAAGATAATAGCGCAGTTGTAGGGGGTAATGAAGGGTGAGAATGAGAAGATAATAGCGTGGGTGTAGGGGGTAATGAAGGGTGAGAATGAGAAGATAATAGCGCGGGTGTAGGGGGTAATGAAGGGTGAGAATGAGAAGATAATAGCGCAGATGTAGGGGGTAATGAAGGGTGAGAATGAGAAGATAATAGCACGGGTGTAGGGGGTAGTGAAGGGTGAGAATGAGAAGATAATAGCGCAGATGTAGGGGGTAATGAAGGGTGAGAATGAGAAGATAATAGCGCGGGTGTAGGGGGTAGTGAAGGGTGAGAATGAGAAGATAATAGCGCAGATGTAGGGGGTAATGAAGGGTGAGAATGAGAAGATAATAGCGTGGGTGTAGGGGGTAATGAAGGGTGAGAATGAGAAGATAATAGCGCGGGTGTAGGGGGTAGTGAAGGGTGAGAATGAGAAGATAATAGCGCAGATGTAGGGGGTAATGAAGGGTGAGAATGAGAAGATAATAGCGTGGGTGTAGGGGGTAATGAAGGGTGAGAATGAGAAGATAATAGCGCGGGTGTAGGGGGTAGTGAAGGGTGAGAATGAGAAGATAATAGCGCAGATGTAGGGGGTAATGAAGGGTGAGAATGAGAAGATAATAGCGTGGGTGTAGGGGGTAATGAAGGGTGAGAATGAGAAAATAATAGCGCAGATGTAGGGGGTAGTGAAGGGTGAGAATGAGAAGATAATAGCGCAGATGTAGGGGGTACTGAAGGGTGAGAATGAGAAGATAATAGCGTGGGTGTAGGGGGTAATGAAGGGTGAGAATGAGAAGATAATAGCGCGGGTGTAGGGGGTAGTGAAGGGTGAGAATGAGAAGATAATAGCGCAGATGTAGGGGGTAATGAAGGGTGAGAATGAGAAGATAATAGCGTGGGTGTAGGGGGTAATGAAGGGTGAGAATGAGAAGATAATAGCGCGGGTGTAGGGGGTAGTGAAGGGTGAGAATGAGAAGATAATAGCGCGGGTGTAGGGGGTAATGAAGGGTGAGAATGAGAAGATAATAGCGCAGATGTAGGGGGTAGTGAAGGGTGAGAATGAGAAGATAATAGCACGGGTGTAGGGGGTAGTGAAGGGTGAGAATGAGAAGATAATAGCGTGGGTGTAGGGGGTAATGATGGGTGAGAATGAGAAGATAATAGCGTGGGTGTAGGGGGTAATGAAGGGTGAGAATGAGAAGATAATAGCGTGGGTGTAGGGGGTAATGAAGGGTGAGAATGAGAAGATAATAGCGAGGGTGTAGGGGGTAATGAAGGGTGAGAATGAGAAGATAATAGCGTGGGTGTAGGGGGTAATGAAGGGTGAGAATGAGAAGATAATAGCGTGGGTGTAGGGGATAATGAAGGGTGAGAATGAGAAGATAATAGCGCTGGTGTAGGGGGTAATGAAGGGTGAGAATGAGAAGATAATAGCGTGGGTGTAGGGGATAATGAAGGGTGAGAATGAGAAGATAATAGCGTGGGTGTAGGGGATAATGAAGGGTGAGAATGAGAAGATAATAGCGTGGGTGTAGGGGGTAATGAAGGGTGAGAATGAGAAGATAATAGCGGCGGGTCGACGTCCATTGCAGGCTTTATCTCCTGTAGACGCTGTTAATATCTCAATAGTTTCCGAAAACAAGGTAGCATCAGGTGGTGTAATGCAAGAGGTGGAAGACTTAGAAGAAGTACAGAGTGGAAAAACATTGACAGCTGCCAAAAAAAATGGAAGCAGAGAATGCAGTAGTGATCCAGGATGAAGGAATCACATGTAATAGGATGAGAATGAGACTGGAAGTAGTCAATAAAGAGTGATAATGAAATTGTAGGAGGCACATGGGCTTTTCGCATATGGAAATAGAAAGAGGAAAATATGAATTGCTGGAACTTTCCCAAAAATGGGGGAAAAGTAACATGTAGGGTGAACATGAAGGGAAGGATAATGAAGGTAAGCAATAGATAGTGAATATGCAAAGGAAATTAACATAATAGACAATGGCATCACACAGTCTTGTAAAGACGCGACATTCAACTGAACACAATCACTCGACTGGCGAGACAGAAAAACACAGACACACAAACATAACTCTTGATAATAGGATCAAGGTTAGTAAGAGTAGCGGAAAAGGAAGGAGGTGAGGCCTTGCAAACGTAGGTGTCCAAGTGAATTCATGGGACAATGGTAGAAACTGCCCCAATTATAACTAAACTGACGAGGGAAGATATAATTTTGGATATTCACGAACCATACTAAATAAACATTTGCTAACCAAGCTTTCTAGCAGCTTTTAAAATACAATAAAAGAGTGATGAGTTTGTAATAAGCGGTGTCGTAATACCGAAGTACCTGGTTTACAAAAAGGAACAACAACACTGGTTTTCCATTGAAGAAGCTAAACCCGCTGGGACCAAAACAAGATTGAAAAGGTTTAAGAAGACGCCAAGTCCCGTAAGGTTGAAGAAAACTGACATATTGCAGATGCCATCAGACCCACAGCAGCTGTCAGTTTACCTGGAGAGGGTTTTGGGGGTCAACACCCCCGCGGCTCGGTCTGAGACCAGGCCTCACAAAATTGACGAGGTAAGTGAAAAGTGAAGACATGAGATCGGAGGGAGTAAAGGGCATGTTATAAGGTTCCTCTCTCTCGACCTCGAGGAAAAATGTGGGAGAGGCGGAGCTATTCTGGGGATAAATGTCCAGGGTGATATCCAAGGGCAACAGAAACAATGGGAAAACCAGAGTTAGCCCGAGTTTCACCCAAAGGTGTAGAGGCACCAAAACCAAGTGCGCAAGATCATGGAAAAAATACTGAAAACTAAATAGCTGAGTCGAAGAGACAGAAATGATTATGCACGAGAGGGGCGCCCATCGCCAGTATGAGAATACCATAGCATCGAAACCCAAATCTGACCCAAAGCTGTTATTCAGCCACAACAGGGGGAAACAACAGACAAGGAACAGGTAATCAGGCTGAGACAGGAAGGAGGGGAGATCACACGAAATGCCCAGGAAGTATATAAGGAGTTTAGCACGAAATTTAGGGAAGTATTCTCAGTAGAGACAGAAGGGCTTCCAGCAAGCTGAGGCGAAAGAGTACACCAATAAGTGCTGGACACATTACATAAAACTGAGGACGAGGTGAAGGAACTGCTAAGCGACCTAGATAACTCGAAGGTGAAGGGACAAGATAACATCTCTCCATGGGTCCTGGGAGAGGCAGCAGAGGCACTATGTTTACCTAGAGTGTACCTGGAGAGGGTTTCGGGGGTCAACGCCCCCGCGGCCCGGTCTGAGACCAGGCCTCATGGTGGATCAGGGTCTGATCAACCAGGCTGTTACTGCTGGCCGCACGCAAGCTGACATACGAACCACAGCCCGGTTGGTCAGGTACTGACTTTAGGTGCTAGTCCAGTGCCTTCTTGAACACAGTCAGGGGTCTATTGGTAATCCCTCTTATGTATGCTGGGAAGCAGTTGAACAGTCTTGGTCCCCGGACACTGACTGTGTTGTCTCTCAGTGTACTCGTGGCACCCCTGCTTTTCATCGGGGGAATGTTGCATCTCCTGCCGAGTCTTTTGCTTTCATAAGGAGTGATTTTCGTGTGCAAGTTTGGTACCAATCCCTCCAGGGGGAATGTTGCATCTCCTGCCGAGTCTTTTGCTTTCATAAAGAGTGATTTTCGTGTGCAAGTTTGGTACCAATCCCTCCAGGACCTTCCAAGTGTATATTACCATGTATCTCTCTGGCCTATGTTCCAGGGAATACAGATCAAGGACCTTCAACTGTTCCCAGTAGTTTACGTGGCCTTATAAGAACATAAGAACGAAGGAACACTGCAGAAGGCCTACTGGCCCATGCGAGGCAGGTCCAAGTCTCCTACCGGCTTAAGCCAATGCACCCAACCTAGTCAGGTCAGGTCACATTGATTTAAGGGAGGAACACGGCAACCGACCTGGTAGCACAAGCTATCAGGTCTAACTCACACCCACCCACATCTACTCATGTATTTATCCAACCTATTTTTAAAGCTACACAACGTTCTGGCCTCTATAACGGTACTTGGGAGTTTGTTCCACTCATCCACAACTCTATTACCAAACCAGTACTTTCCTATATCCTTCCTGAATCTGAATTTTTCCAACTTAAAACCATTGCTGCGACTCCTGTCTAGGCTAGATATTTTCAGCACACTATTTACATCCCCTTTATTTATTCCTGTCTTCCATTTATACACCTCAATCATATCCCCCCTAATTCTACGTCTTTCTAGAGAGTGCAGTTTCAGGGCCCTCAGTCTATCCTCATAGGGAAGGTTTCTGATACATGGGATCAACTTTGTCATCCTCCTTTGTACATTTTCCAGAGAATTTATATCCATTCTGTAATACGGTGACCAAAACTGTGCAGCATAATCTAAATGAGGCCTAACCAAGGATGTATAGAGTTGAAGAACAACCTGAGGACTTCTATTATTTATGCTTCTTGATATGAAGCCAAGGATTCTATTAGCTTTATTGCGAACACTTATGCACTGTTGTCTTGGTTTCAGATTACTGCTAACCAGAACTCCTAAATCTTTTTCGCAATCCGTAATATTAAGATCTACATTATTTAGTTTATATGTGGCATGGTTATTGTCCTGTCCAACATTTAGAACTTTGCATTTGTCTATATTAAACTGCATCTGCCACTTCTCCGACCACTGCATCAGTCTATTCAAATCTTCCTGGAGTGCTCGAATGTCCTCGTCAGAATGAATTCGACGGCCTATTTTGGTGTCATCGGCAAACTTGCCGATGTCGCTCTTTATGCCCTCATCTATGTCGTTTATGTATATTGTGAACAGCAGGGGGCCCAACACTGACCCCTGTGGAACACCGCTCGTGACGCTTCCCCACTCTGATTTCTCCCCATTTATGCAAACTCTCTGCTGCCTATTTGTCAACCATGCCTCTATCCAGGAAAAAATTTCTCCTCCTATTCCATGTGCTTTAATTTTCCTCAATAGTCTCTGATGTGGGCATTTATGTGTGCCGTGAAAGTTCTTTGTACACTCTCCAGGTCTGCAATGTTGCCAGCCTTGAAGGGGGCCGTTAGTGTACAGCAGTATCGACGTTAACAACAATCTTCAACAAATCTACTGAAACAAGGCAACTAACTGAGGCGTGGAAGACAGCAATTGCAGTCCCAATATCTATGAAAGAAGACAGACAGAAAGCATTAAACTACAGCCCAAAGGAGACAAAAGGAATGGGCTCATACCTGACAACCAGCATTTTTTCATGAATGGAAAATCCTGCGTCACAAACCTACTGGAGTTCTACTGTATGGTAACAAATAATACAGGAGAGAAAGGTGTAAGTAGACTTCATTTTTTGCACTGTTAAAAAGTCTTTCGACACAGTACTGCACAAGAGATTGGTACAAAAGCTAGAGGAACAGGCAAGAAAAGCACTGCAATGGATCAGGAAATACCTGACAGGAAGGAAACAACGAGTAATGGTACATGACGAGGTGTTAGAGTGGGCGCGCACCTGTGTCAGGCGAGGTTCCAAAAGGGTGAGTCCTAGGGCAGGTGCTGTTTCTTGTATGTGTGAATGACATGACGGAAGTGATAGATTCGGAAGTGTCCCTGTTTGCAGACGACGTGAAGTTAATGTTGAGAATTCAAGCGGAAGAGCATCAGGTGAGACTACAAAGGGATCTGGACAGGTTACAAATCTAGTCCGACAAATGGCTCCTGGGGTTTAACCCCACCAAGTGCAAAGTCATGAATCTTGGAAAAGGAGAAAGAGGACCACATACAGAGTACAGGGTCGGGAGCCAAAGGCTGCAAACCTCATTCAAGGAAAAGGATCTTGAGGTGAGCATCATAGAGAACATATCCCCTGAGGCGCACATCAGCTATATAGCTGCTTCATCATATGGGCGCCTGGCAAACCTAAGAAAAGCATTTTGACATCTAAGTAAGGTGTTATTCACGACATTGTACACTGTGTATGTCAGGCCCATATTAGAGTACGCAGCACCAGTATGGAACCTACACCTGGTCAAACACGTCAAGCTAATATAGAAATCCAAAAGTTTGCAACAAAACTAGTCTCAGACCTAAAGCATATGTCCTATGAGGAGAGGTTAAGGGAACTCAACCTTAGGACACTGGAGGACAGGATAGTAAGGGAGAATATGATAACGACGTTGACAGGGACAAAATTTTTCAGAGAGGGAACACAACTTGAAGTTGAAAACTCAGATGAATCATAAGAATGTTAGGAAGTATTTCTTCAGCCTTATTAGAGTTTTCAGGAAGTGGAACAATCTTGAGAGTGAATCAGTGGGGGAAGGATCCAAACATTATAATATAATCATGGGGGAGCGCTAAACCCGTAGGATTATACAGCACATGTGGGGGGGGATGGAAGGTATTCAGGCTCAGTTCAGGGAACCGGAGCACAGATCCAATTCCCTAGATCAAGAGCCTCTCACCAGCATCAAGGAACCTCCCTAGAGGGGTGGATCCTAACATAGCATTAAGAATAGGTGCGATAAAGTTCTGGGAGCAGGAAGAAAGTGGACTTAGTAACCACCAGGGAAGAGGCTGGGCCAGGAGCAATGAATCAACCCCTGCAACAATAAATATATGAGTATATCAGATATCTCTCTATGGGTTCTGAGACAGGGAGCAGATACACTGTGTACTGGCTCACGAAATCGTAATGACACGATTACAATCGTGTCATTACGATTTCGTGAGTCATGTTGACGGCAGTGAAGGGACTTGAGCTAGAGTTCGTCACTGCCACGCTAGCTGGAGATTCGTCTGTAAAAACTTGCATTTGTGGTCACAGTGGTGCCTGTGCTAACCTTCCTATGGTGTAGAAATATACCTAGTTGGATGACTCTTATTGTGGCTAGCTGGTCTAGTGGCTAACGCGACGGGCTGGAGTTTTGAGACTCTCTGACCGCGGGTTCAATCCCGGCCGGGGTATGGTTTGTTTACACTGTGTACTGCTAGCAACAATTCTCAGTAAATATCTCGAATCAGGGCAACTGCCAAAGATGTGGAAGATAGCAAATAAACTCACATTATTTAAGAACGAAGATAGACAGGGAGCATTAAACTACAGACCAGTGATACTTACAAGTTTATTATGTGAAGTCATGGAGAAAATCACCATGAGAAGAGTGGTGGAGCACCTAAAAAGGAATAAACTCATACATGACAACCATCACGGCTTCAAGGATAGAAAATCTTGTATCACAAACCTACTGGAGTTCTACCGCAAAAAACAGAAGTAAGACAGGAGACAGAGGGATGAGTAGAGTGGATTTTATTGGACTGTGAGGCTTTTGACAAGGTACCACACAAAAATCTGATACAAAAGCTAGAGGCAGCAATAACAGAAAAATTGCTGCAATGGATCAGAGAATACCTAACAGACAGGAAACAACGAGTGATGGTGCGTGTCGAGGTGTCGGAGAGGGCGTATGTGTCGAGGTATCGGAGAGGGCGTATGTGTCGAGGTGTCGGAGAGGGCGTATGTGTCGAGGTGTCGGAGAGGGCATATGTGCCGAGTGGGGTTCCACAAGGCTCAGTCCTAGGACTAGTACTGTTTCTTGTATACGTGAATGACATGACAGAAGAGATAGAATCAGAGGTGTCTCTGTTCGCATACGACGTGAAAGTAATAATGAGAATAAACGTGGAGGAGAACCAGGAAAGGCTGCAAAGGAATCTGGACAAGCTACAGGCCAAGTTCGGCAAATAGTTCCTGAAATTTAATTCCAACAAGTGCAAAGTTATGAAGCTCTGGAAAGGACAAAGAAAACCGCAAAGGAAATACAGGCTAGAGAGGCGAGAGGCTACAAACCTCACTCAAGGAGAAGGATCTTGGGGTTTGAGTATAATTTTGAGTACATTGCCTGAGGTGCACATCAAGCAAATAACTGCTGCAGTATATGCGTGCCTGGCAAATCTAAGAACAGTGTTTCGACATCTAAGGAGTTTTTTTACGACTCTGTTCACCGTGTATGTCAGGCCCATATTGAAATATGCACCACCAGTATGTACCCCACACCTGGTCAAGCACCTCAAGAAATTAGAGAAAGTGAGAGGGTTGCAACAAGACTAGTCCCGGAGTTAAGAGGGGTTGAGTGAACTCGTCTTGATGACACTGGAGAACAGGAGGCCGAGAGGGGATATGATAACGACGTACAAAATTCTGAAAGTAATTGACAAAGTGAACAGGGGCAGAATATTTCTGAGATGAGATACAGGAACAAGAGGACAGACACATCGGGAAGTTGAAAACTCACGAGTCATAGGGTTGTTAGAAAGTATTTCTCCATTTCTCTAGCCTTAGGTTTGTCAGAAAATAGAACAATCTGGAGAGTAAAGTACTAGAGGCAGGATCCATACATAGCTTGAAGAAGAGGTAGGAGAAGGCTCCTGGAGCCGGAAGAGCGTATATTTAGTAACAACTAACGAAGAGGCAGAGCCAGGAGCTATTACTCAATCCCTGCATGTAGCCGAGTGCGCACACTCCCATATAAACACACATTCTCACACGACTCAAGAAATCGTAATGACACGATTGCAAATAAACCATACCCCCGGCCGGGATTGAACCCGCGGTCATAGAGTCTCAAAACTCCAGCCCGTCGCGTTAGCCACTAGACCAGTTAGCCACTAGACCAGCGGGTTCAATCCCGGCCGGGGGTATGGTTCATTCTCACACGCTTCAAACAAAGCTTTAAGAGCAAATATTAAGGACGTCGAGCCAAGGAGTGAATTTATGAAGCGGAGAGTTGAGAGGCGGGGCCAGAAGCTGGAACTCGACCCCAGCAGCTAAATATAGCTGAAAGTAGTCCTACTTTCTCACGATTGCAAGAAAATTGTAAATATGAGGAGCAGCCACTCCAGAGGGTAGAGGTGAATGCAGAAGGTGAGTTGCACTGTCTAGACATGATGTATGGGCTAAACAGCAAATTGGATGAGGAATGGAAAAGAAAATTACATTTTCTGCAGGAGGAGTCTGAGGTGATGTGTGATTTGTGAAGCATGTAATAGCATTATTATGATGGCCTCAACGGCTCCGTGGGTTCATAGGAGAATACATTGAGAAGATAAAAAAATTTCTGAGAATCGGGAGGAACTCCTGCAACAACAATCATTCAATCAAGTTAACCTTCTAGACACACACCTGGCTCCTCCCCCTGGGCTGATACACACACCAGTCCCAGCACTACCTTCCCCACTCAAGGCACTTGATCAACAAACACACCCCTGGCTCCTCCCCCTGGGCTGATACACACACCAGTCCCAGCACTACCTTCCCCACTCAAGGCACTTGATCCCAGCACTACCTTCCCCACTCAAGGCACTTGATCAACAAACACACCCCTGGCTCCTCCCCCTGGGCTGATACACACACCAGTCCCAGCACTACCTTCCCCACTCAAGGCACTTGATCAACAAACACACCCCTGGCTCCTCCCCCTGGGCTGATACACACACCAGTCCCAGCACTACCTTCCCCACTCAAGGCACTTGATCCCAGCACTACCTTCCTCACTCAGGACACTTGATCCCAGCACTACCTTCCCCACTCAGGACACTTGATCAACAAACACACGCAACAACCAGAGCATGGTAAAGTAAAGAAACCTGAATGTGGTACACTAATGTGAATGGATAATTATCGAACAAACATGATGAGCTTATAAAATGGAAAATAAAGGTAAACACAGACACCATAACTGTCACTGAGACGGAACTAATTGAAATGATAACCGATGTTATATTCCCAGCAAAGTATCGGATAATAAGAAAAAAACAAAGAAACCATTGGATGGAGAGGAGTGGCTCTGCTAATTAGAAATAAGTATAGATTTAAAGAGATAGATCTATGAAAATGCGGCAATTAATTACATAGAGTGGTACAATCAAGGCTGGGGGATCCAAAGAGATAGTAGCAGCGATTTACAGCTTACCACCGTGCAAGACGAGACTAAGACAGACAATTTTTGACACCTTAGCAGAAGCAGGAAGGAGAGCTCGTTTAGCTGAAGTTATTATCATGCGTGATTTCAGGCACAAAAAATGCTGATTGGGAGAACTGGGAACCAGAAACATTGAGAGCTATAGGGATGAAGTTAAGGAAAATCTTATGCCATCATGTCAGATTAGAAATTCGACAAGTTGATAAATGAGACATTTGTCGGTTTTCTAAATTGTCTCATTTATTAGCTTGTCGACTTTCTAAATCATTTATGCAAATTCTATTAGACACAATAACATCCAGTGATCTTAATGCAAGGAATTCTTCAAAACTTAAGTAACTTATAAGCACGACCTTCTTCCACTAGTGGGTTTTATCAATGGTGACTCCACCTACCACTGCTACACTTCATGTCATCACTATATAAGCTCCATCTCCACGAACATGCTTCACTTTTATGAAGACTGATGGACTGAACACATCGACTGAAGGCTGAGGGACTGATTACTTTAAACAAGCTAGGCACAGTTAGGCCAAGTTATTTACGCACAACATTTATTACCTACTGTTTCATAAGTTGAATTGCTAAATTTATTTATGCTAATAAAATAAATTTTAATCTTGCAAAGACTGCATTTCGTACTAAGTGAATTTCAAACCATACCACGGACGGGGATAGAACCCGCGGATAGAACCATACCCGTCCATGGTATGGTTTGTTTGCAATCGTGTCATTACGATTTCTTGAGTTAAGTGAATTTCATTGTCACTGGCTCATATTAATATTGGAATTGTGATTTGTACCAGAGGCTAGCTCAATGAAGACCCCTTAAAGCTATCTGCCTGGATAACTACCAATAAACTCACTCTTAATTTACCCCTTAACTGTCCAAACGTAGATCTACGTTCTGTCTCCCAGTACTCTGAATATTTTGAAAATAATATTTTGAAAATAATAAGATGAATTGCTAATTTTTTTTGTGCTAAATAAATAAATTTTAATTTAGCAAAGAATGCACTTTGTACAAAGTGAATTTCATTGTCAATGGCTCATATTAATGTTGGAATTGTGATCCCTTAAAGATGTCTGCCTTGATGACTACCAATAAACTCACTCTTAATTTACGCCTTAACTGTCCAAACGTAGATCTACGTTCTCTCGCCCAACACTCTGAATATTTTGAAAAAAATCGTTTTTTTTTTTGTTTTGTTTCGTAAGTTGAATTGCTAAATTTTCTTGTGCTAACTAAATGTACTTCGTACTAAGTGAACGTCATTGTTATTGACTTATATTAATGTTGAAATCGTGATTTGTACAGAAAATTGCTAGGTTAAGCTGTCTTAACAACGATATACATTAGGTTTGAGGGCTGACGATGTATATTTTGATTCACAGTCAAGTCAATATATGATAAAGAAAATCGTTAAGCTCATCGAAGAGCTTCGAGACTCATTTTACCTAATTTCGTATCGTGTTGTGGGCTGGGCTAATCAAAGTACATTACTGCCCCACTCTTAACTAAACCACGACAATGACTGAAGAAAATAAAAAAACTACCGTCTCACCTCTAATTAAGGTAAAGTGGTCTACATCAGCCCATAAGGAATGTTTAAACAAGGCTATTCACCCTAGACTACTATGTACTTAATTGTTATTCACCCTACACTACTATGTACTTAATTGTTATTCACCCTACACTACTATGTACTTAATTGTTATTCACCCTACACTACTATGTACTTAATTGTTATTCACCCTACACTACTATGTACTTAATTGTTATTTACCCTACACTACTATGTACTTAATTGTTATTTACCCTACACTACTAGGTACTTAATTGTTATTCACCCTACACTACTATGTACTACAAACATTGTTATTCACCCTACACTACTATGTACTACATTGTTATTCACCCTACACTACTATGTACTACAAACATTGTTATTCACCCTACACTACTATGTACTACATTGTTATTCACCCTACACTACTATGTACTACATTGTTATTCACCCTACACTACTATGTACTACAAACATTGTTATTCACCCTACACTACTATGTACTACAAACATTGTTATTCACCCTACACTACTATGTACTACATTGTTATTCACCCTACACTACTATGTACTACAAACATTGTTATTCACCCTACACTACTATGTACTACAAATATTGTTATTCACCCTACACTACTATGTACTACATTGTTATTCACCCTACACTACTATGTACTACATTGTTATTCACCCTACACTACTATGTAGTGTAGGGTGCTGAAGAGGATAAGCAGTGTCGCCTCTCTTGATACGATGGGCTTGGTATCCCTGGTTTTAAAGGTTCTTGTTATCCCTCTTATCATTTTTCCAGATGTGAGAGATATGTTGTTGAGATTTCAGTGCGAGATCCTCTGACATTATCACTCCCAGGTCCTCATCATTAGCTTTTCGCTCTATTGTGTGGTTAGAATATGTTTTATACTCTGATACAGTTTTAATTTTTTCAAGTTTTCTGTGTCGGAGTATTTAAAATTTCTCATCATTGAACTTCATATTGTTTTCTGCGGCGCATGGAAAGATTTGGTTGATATCCGCCTGGAGTCTTGCAGTGTCTTCGATGGATGACACTGTCATGCAAATTCGGAAATCATCCGCAAAGGAAGACACAATGCTGTGACTTACATCTCTGTCTATGTCAGATATGTGGATAAGGAACAGGATGGGAGCGAGTACTGTGCCTTGTGGAACAGAGCTTCTCGCTGTAGCTGCCTCAGACTTTACTGTTTACTATTAATCTTTGCCTTCTCTTAGGAAATTATAGATTCATCTACCAACTTTTCTTGTTATTCCTTTATCATGCATATTGTGTACTATTACACCATGGTCACATTTATCAAAGGCTTTTGCAAATTCAGTGTACATTACATCGGCATTTTGTTTAGCCAATTGCGCAGGGGTTGTTAGGTAAGACACATATGCAACAGTTAGGTATCTTTATTATGAAACGTTTCGCCTACACAGTAGGCTTCTTCAGTCAAGTACAGAAAAGTTGATAGAAGCAGAAGATACTATGGAACAATGATCTTCTCCAGACTGAGGGACTGACCACCTCAAAACTTTAAGGGTGATGGACTGATTACATCGTCTTCAAGTATCTTCTGCTTCTATCAACTTTTCTGTACTTGACTGAAGAAGCCTACTGTGTAGGCGAAACGTTTCATAATAAAGATACCTAACTGTTGCATATGTGTCTTACCTAACAACCTGTCGGTATTTTATACCATTTTAATGCGCAGGGGTGGGGAATGTCCAGCCCGCAGGCCGTATAAGGCCCGTGAAATCAACCTCACTTCCAGCCATTACATTAGGAGTGAGTTAATTAAGTGTTTGACTAAATATAGCAGGCTAATTTTAAAGTTGATAATTTTGCTTGGCCCGATAATAATGTTATAAATATCCAAAATGGCCACTTCTCATAGTGGTCCAGTAGTTGTGACAGGCAGGAGAGACCTGTTCCAAACCCGTGTTTCCCTGGGTTGTGTAACTGATGGGTATCTAGGTGGTTAAGAGTAGTTAAAAATGCGGCTGAGCGGTCTCTTCCGGAAAAAGGCATGCGGCTGAGCGGTCTCCTCCCGAAAGGGCTGCGGCTGAGCGAGGTATCCGGTCTAGGACCAGCAGCTGGAGGGTCACCTTTTCACACCTAGGTGTTACTTCCGGTTTTGACCATGACCTCGCCCTCGAGACTACCTCACCCTTGACCCCCCAACCAATACCCCCACCCCCACGACCCCCCCCCCTTCGCGACCCCCCCCTTCGCGCCGCGCGCCCGCCCGCGCGCCCGCACGCGCGCCGCGCCCGCGCGCCCGCCCGCGCGCCCGCCCGCGCCCTTCGCGACCCCGCGCCCAGCGCCTTCTGCTGCGCCTTCTGCAGCGTCGTCCGGATCGCCCCCGCGCCTCGAATTTTTTTCCGATTTTTTTCGAATTTTTTTTGAATTTCATTTTCTTGTGCTCTCCATCTCCTCGGATCAAGGTTTTTGGATTCCCCCCTATGGGGTTTTCGAAATTCTCCAATTCCTCGGATCAAATTTTTTGGGTACCCCTCCTTTCACCCCCATCCCCAAACAATTTCTCGATATTACAAGTTTTTGCATTCCCCCCTATGGGGGTTTCGAAATTCTCCATCTCCTTGGATCAAGTTTTTTTTGGGTACCCCTCCTTTCACCCCCCATCCCCAAATTTTCTCGATAATACAAGTTTTGGATACTCCCCCCTATGGGGTTCTCAATATCAAAGTCTCCACTTCCTCGGATCCCCCTCCCACTTTCACTCCCACCTCAAATTTCTCGACAATACCAAGACTCTATCTCCTCGGATCAAATTTTTTGGATCCCCCCTATGGGTTTTCGAAATTCTCCATCTCCTTGGATCAAATTTTTGGATTACCCCTCTCACTTTCACTCCCACCCCAAAATTTCTCGATAATACCAAGACTCCATCTCCTTGGATCAAGGTTTTTGGATTCCCCCCTCTGGGTATAAGCATTCAAATGAACTCCTCCTATGGGGCATGCTTACTACAGGTCTAAACATCTTCCCCCTTATTATTTTAAAATGAACTAAAAGTTTCCTCTCATTAAGTTAAATGAACTAAAAGTTTCCTCTCATTAAGTTAAATGAACTAAAAGTTTCCTCTCATTAAGTTAAATGAACTAAGAAGGCTGTTTACTCGGCGGTCAGTATTCCACTCATTAAGTTAAATGAACTAAAAAGGACCACGCGCACACAGGTTGAATCAGGTCGGTCCTTTTAGTTCATTCAAGATAATAAGGGAACATAGTAGTGACGTCACGCGCACACAGGCTGAATCTTGTCTACCCTTTTACCCACCCTCCCAAACCCTCACACTCCAACCAACACCTCACAATTTTCACTCATAACCCCCAATTTTTCTCGTTTTAACCCTTTTAGTTCATTAAAGTTAATAAGGGGACACATGCATCAGAAAGTCACCACATCGCTTACATCCACTTTCGTTAAATTCACTACTCACAATTTTACATATTACGAAGTTAAATACGCACTTTTACTTTGAACATCTTCAAAACACTCTCATAAATCATTTGAATACTCACAAAAAATACCTTTATACATTTCCAAACAACACTGAAATACTCCAAAAACATCATTCGAACAACCCCAAATCACCTCTGAATACTCCCAGAACACCTTTATAAGTACTCTTGCACATCATTTGAACACCTTCATAAGTACTCTCATAATCATTTGTACACCTTCAAAAAACACCTTTGAATACTCACATAAACACCCTTGAATACCTTCAAAACACCTTCAAAACACCCTTGAACACCTTCAAAAACAACATTTGAACACACTCAAAACACCTTTGAACACCTTTGAACATTTCCAAAACACTATTTGAGTACTCCCAAATAAGATTTGACATCTCTAATTTATCTGCACTTACACATTTCATTAAATTACAACTCATCCCTCAGTCTCCAGACTAGGCATTTTCTCGTTTTTACCCTTTTAGTTCATTAAAGTTATTAAGGGGACACATTACATCAGAAAAAAAGTCACAAAAACTAACTCAAACACTTTACTTTGAACACCCCCAAAAACACTCTCATAATCATTTGAATACTCACATAAACACCCTTGAACACCTTCAAAACACCTTTGAATATCGTTTTTAAACTAATTTCATCACAACCCACTTATATCATCTTTTCTCGGTAACTCTAATTCGACTACACTACCCTCATCAATTACCAACAAATTTTACTCGTTTTAACTAATGTCATCACTGTAACCAAGATTTTCACAAAAAAAAAAAACTCTATGACACCTAACACACACGCACACACACCCCACAACACCCACAATTTTTCTCGTTTTAACCCTTTTAGTTCATTAAAGTTAATAAGGGGACACAGTACATCAGAAAGTCACAACAACAACATCCACAACCCACAATTTTTTCTCGTTTTAGCCCTTTTAGTTCATTAAAGTTAATAAGGGGACACACTACATCAGAAAAAGTCCCAACAACAACCCACTTATAACATCTTTTTTCGGTATCTCTAGTTCGACAACAACACCCACAACACCCACATCCCACAACACCCATGAACATTTCCAAAACACTATTTGAGTACTCCCAATTACACCACTGATTACTACTAAAACACCACTGAATTCAATCAAAACACCCTTCAACACCTTCAAACACCCTTGAACACCTTCAAAACCCTCTTGAACACTTTCAAAAACACCTTTGAACATTTCCAATCAACACTGAAACACTTCCAAAAAACACAATTTGAGTACTCCCAATTACACCACTGAATACTACTAAAACACCGCTGAATTCAATCAAAACACCCTTCAACACCTTCAAACACCTTTGAACACACTCAAAACACCTTTGAATAACCTCAAAACACCTTTGAACACCTTCAAAACACCCTTGAACACCTTCAAAACACCCTTGAACACCTTCAAAACACCCTTGAACACCTTCAAAAACACCTTCGAACATTTCCAATCAACACTGAAACACTTCCAAAAACACAATTTGAGTACTCCCAATTACACCACTGAATTCTACTAAAACACCGCTGAATTCAATCAAAACACCCTTCAACACCTTCAAAACACCTTTGAACACACTCAAAACACCTTTGAATAACCTCAAAACACCTTTGAACACATTCAAAACACTCTCATAATCATTTGAACACACTCAAAACACCTTTGAATAACCTCAAAACACCTTTGAACACCTTCAAAACACCCTTGAACACCTTCAAAAAAACAACATTTGAACACACTCAAAACACCTTTGAACACCTTTGAACATTTCCAAAACAACACTGAAACACTTCCAAAAACACCATTTGAGTACTCCCAAATACACCACTGAATACTAAAACACCACTGAATACACTCAAAACACCACCAAAATCACCATAAACTAAGATCAACACCCACATCCCACAACACCCACAACCCACAACACCCACAATTTTTTCTCGTTTTATCTAATTTCATCAGAAAGTCACAACACCCACACCTCCCATTTTTTTCTCGTTTTAACTAATTTCATCAGAAAAAGTCACATCAACAACCCACTTATAACGTCTTTTCGGTATCTCTAGTTCGACAACAACACCCACATCCCACAACACCCACATCCCACATCCCACACACACACACACACACACACACACAGACACACACACACACACCCTAACCTAGCCTAACCTAACTTATCCTAACCTAGCCTAACCTAACCTAACCTAGCCTAACCTAACTTAACCTAACCTAACCTTTACCTAACCTTTACCTAACTTAACCTAACCTAACCTAACCTTTACCTAACCT
This sequence comes from Cherax quadricarinatus, assembly GCF_038502225.1. Lineage (NCBI taxonomy): Eukaryota > Metazoa > Arthropoda > Malacostraca > Decapoda > Parastacidae > Cherax > Cherax quadricarinatus. The sequence goes on from NC_091387.1 coordinate 11,808,808, forward strand.
TTACCTAACCTAATCTAACCTTGCCTAACCATTACCTAACCTAACCTAACCTATCTTAACCTAACCCAACCTAACCTAGCCGAACCTATCCTAACCTAACCTAAAATATATTGGAACACTTCCAAAAAATACATTAGAGTACTCCAGAATTACTTTGAACGACTCCATTTTTGGATATTTCCAAATTAGTTTTGAAAACTTTATCGTAAAATCGAACATTATTTTCTTGTTGGTAAACACACTCAATGGTAGAAATATTTACTCGATTTCCGAATAGAAACACTTTCCTCGCTCTGAGAGACTCATTGTGGGTCACCCCAACACATGGCGTAATGCGGTTCACACCCAAGGTAGAACATATCACCTGCGTCAACTCAGGACAGACAGACGCCATGAAATGCGGGAAACATCCAAGGTAGAAAATCATCTCTTTCCAGACCAACTGTCTATCCTAACCTAACCTAACCTAACCTAACCTAATTCCTAACCTAACCTAACCTCACCTAACCAAACCTAACCTAACTCCATCAATCACCTCTATCCTAACCTAACCTAACCCGACCTAACTCCATCAAACACCTCTATCCTAACCTAACCTAACCTATCCTAACCTAACCTAACCCCATCAAACACCTCGAATACTACCTAACTTAACCTAACCTAACCTTACCTAACCTACCGAACCTAACCTAACCTAACCTAACCTATCCTAACCTGTCCTAACCTAACCTATCCCAACCTAACCTAACCTAACCTAACCTAACTTATCCTAAGCTAACCTAACTTATCCTAACCTAACCTAACCTATCCTAACCTAACCTAACCTAAAATAACGAACCTAACCTAACTTATCCTAATCTAATCTAACCTAACCTAACTTATCCTAACCTAACCGAACCTAACCGAACCTAACCTAACCTAACCTAACCTAAAATAACCTAACCTAACTTATCCTAACCTACTCACTTTACTTTGAACACCTTCAAAACACTCTCATACATCATTTGAGACCCCCTTTTCTCAATATCTCTCATCCACAACCTTTATCATCTCACTACAGAACAACCCCAAGATTACTTCGAACACTCTCATAAAGCATTTGAGTACTCACATAAACACTTTTGAACATTTCCAAACAACACTGAAGCACTTCCAAAATATCATTTTGATTACTCCCAAATAAGATTTGACAGCTCTAATTTATCTACACTTACACATTTCATTAAATTACATCTCATCCCCCCAAACTCCTCCCTCATTCTCCAGACTTTACAACATTAGCACAAAAAAAAACTAACTCATACACTTATGACATGAGACATTACCATATCTAACACACTGACTAACTTTGAACCAACTCTGAACACCACTGATCTTCTTCAAAAAAAGCTCTGCACATCATTGGAACACCTTCAAAAAAACACCATCAAACACCTACGAATACTCCCAAAAACACTACTGATTACTAAGACATACACATCACCCCTAAAACTTCATTCCGTATATCTCCTAGAGCTGTTTTAACCCCGACGGATCCACCACGACGTAGGAGCCAGAGGAACCATCACCACTCCAACACCACCTACTACACTCTGGCTCCTACGTCGTGGTGGATCCGTCGGGGTTAAAACAGCTCTAGGAGATATACGGAATGAAGTTTTAGGGGTGATGTGTATGTCTTAGTTGGAGGTGAATGTCTTAGATTTGGTGTGTATGTCTCATGTCTTAAATTTGCAATTGAAATGTATAATATGTGGGTGTCTGTGTATTATTTTTTTTTGTGATAGTGATATGTTATAGTGCTCATGTTATGTTATAGATGTTGGTGGAAGTGTTGTGGTATTTTTGTGTATGTCTTATTTTTGTGCGAATGTTTAAAAAATAAGTGTTTTCAGTGATCATAGTAGTTTTGAGATGCATGATCTTAGATTTTTTTTGGTGATCTTGGTGATTAGTGTTGATAGATGACGGTAAACATGATATGGAATTGGTGATCGTGATTTTTGTGTGAATAATTATAAAAATGTGTGTTTTCTGTGATCTTGGTGTTGGGGATCATAAAATCTGGTAATCGTCTTGGATATAGTGTTCTTAGATAATGTAGGGTACAACAGGTTGAAACAAGGGGGGTTAGGTGTGATGTTACCAACCACCAAGTAACACAATGGGAGTGTGACGTCACTGGAGGTGAGCTCGTCGGTCCTGTGAGGTGAGACCGTGTGTTGGTGGTAGTGAGGTGAGTGCGCTTAGATATTGTCAAATATGATTTTTTTTTTTTTGTGTGTGTGTGTGTGTGAAATGTTTATAAAAATGATTGTTTTCTGTGATATTAGTGATTTTGAGGTAAGTGAACATGGGTGATTGTAGTTGGTGATTGTCTTATATTATGTGTGTGTACAAGATATGTTTTCAGTTGATGGTGATCATGTACTAAGTGTTTGCGTATTAGGTTTGTGTTCATGCTTTTTTTTTTCATGCGCCAAATGGGGAGGGACTTCTTGGTTATAGTGATTTGAGGGGATTTCTATAAAAAGGATGTTAGATGGTGATGTTAAACTTAGTTTCTGGTGATTTTGACGGTGATTGGTAGTATTCAGTGGTGATTTGGTAGTAATCAGTAGTGTTTTTGGGAGTATTCGTAGGTGTTTGATGGTGTTTTTTTGAAGGTGTTCCAATGATGTGCAGAGCTTTTTTTGAAGAAGATCAGTGGTGTTCAGAGTTGGTTCAAAGTTAGTCAGTGTGTTAGATATGGTAATGTCTCATGTCATAAGTGTATGAGTTAGTTTTTTTTTGTGCTAATGTTGTAAAGTCTGGAGAATGAGGGAGGAGTTTGGGGGGATGAGATGTAATTTAATGAAATGTGTAAGTGTAGATAAATTAGAGCTGTCAAATCTTATTTGGGAGTAATCAAAATGATATTTTGGAAGTGCTTCAGTGTTGTTTGGAAATGTTCAAAAGTGTTTATGTGAGTACTCAAATGCTTTATGAGAGTGTTCGAAGTAATCTTGGGGTTGTTCTGTAGTGAGATGATAAAGGTTGTGGATGAGAGATATTGAGAAAAGGGGGTCTCAAATGATGTATGAGAGTGTTTTGAAGGTGTTCAAAGTAAAGTGAGTAGGTTAGGATAAGTTAGGTTAGGTTATTTTAGGTTAGGTTAGGTTAGGTTAGGTTCGGTTAGGTTCGGTTAGGTTAGGATAAGTTAGGTTAGGTTAGATTAGATTAGGATAAGTTAGGTTAGGTTCGTTATTTTAGGTTAGGTTAGGTTAGGATAGGTTAGGTTAGGTTAGGATAAGTTAGGTTAGCTTAGGATAAGTTAGGTTAGGTTAGGTTAGGTTAGGTTGGGATAGGTTAGGTTAGGACAGGTTAGGATAGGTTAGGTTAGGTTAGGTTAGGTTCGGTAGGTTAGGTAAGGTTAGGTTAGGTTAAGTTAGGTAGTATTCGAGGTGTTTGATGGGGTTAGGTTAGGTTAGGATAGGTTAGGTTAGGTTAGGATAGAGGTGTTTGATGGAGTTAGGTCGGGTTAGGTTAGGTTAGGATAGAGGTGATTGATGGAGTTAGGTTAGGTTCGGTTAGGTGAGGTTAGGTTAGGTTAGGAATTAGGTTAGGTTAGGTTAGGTTAGGTTAGGATAGACAGTTGGTCTGGAAAGAGATGATTTTCTACCTTGGATGTTTCCCGCATTTCATGGCGTCTGTCTGTCCTGAGTTGACGCAGGTGATATGTTCTACCTTGGGTGTGAACCGCATTACGCCATGTGTTGGGGTGACCCACAATGAGTCTCTCAGAGCGAGGAAAGTGTTTCTATTCGGAAATCGAGTAAATATTTCTACCATTGAGTGTGTTTACCAACAAGAAAATAATGTTCGATTTTACGATAAAGTTTTCAAAACTAATTTGGAAATATCCAAAAATGGAGTCGTTCAAAGTAATTCTGGAGTACTCTAATGTATTTTTTGGAAGTGTTCCAATATATTTTAGGTTAGGTTAGGATAGGTTCGGCTAGGTTAGGTTGGGTTAGGTTAAGATAGGTTAGGTTAGGTTAGGTAATGGTTAGGCAAGGTTAGATTAGGTTAGGTAAAGGTTAGGTAAAGGTTAGGTTAGGTTAGGTTAAGTTAGGTAAAGGTTAGGTAAAGGTTAGGTTAGGTTAAGTTAGGTTAGGCTAGGTTAGGTTAGGTTAGGCTAGGTTAGGATAAGTTAGGTTAGGCTAGGTTAGGGTGTGTGTGTGTGTGTGTCTGTGTGTGTGTGTGTGTGTGTGTGTGTGGGATGTGGGATGTGGGTGTTGTGGGATGTGGGTGTTGTTGTCGAACTAGAGATACCGAAAAGACGTTATAAGTGGGTTGTTGATGTGACTTTTTCTGATGAAATTAGTTAAAACGAGAAAAAAATGGGAGGTGTGGGTGTTGTGACTTTCTGATGAAATTAGATAAAACGAGAAAAAATTGTGGGTGTTGTGGGTTGTGGGTGTTGTGGGATGTGGGTGTTGATCTTAGTTTATGGTGATTTTGGTGGTGTTTTGAGTGTATTCAGTGGTGTTTTAGTATTCAGTGGTGTATTTGGGAGTACTCAAATGGTGTTTTTGGAAGTGTTTCAGTGTTGTTTTGGAAATGTTCAAAGGTGTTCAAAGGTGTTTTGAGTGTGTTCAAATGTTGTTTTTTTGAAGGTGTTCAAGGGTGTTTTGAAGGTGTTCAAAGGTGTTTTGAGGTTATTCAAAGGTGTTTTGAGTGTGTTCAAATGATTATGAGAGTGTTTTGAATGTGTTCAAAGGTGTTTTGAGGTTATTCAAAGGTGTTTTGAGTGTGTTCAAAGGTGTTTTGAAGGTGTTGAAGGGTGTTTTGATTGAATTCAGCGGTGTTTTAGTAGAATTCAGTGGTGTAATTGGGAGTACTCAAATTGTGTTTTTGGAAGTGTTTCAGTGTTGATTGGAAATGTTCGAAGGTGTTTTTGAAGGTGTTCAAGGGTGTTTTGAAGGTGTTCAAGGGTGTTTTGAAGGTGTTCAAGGGTGTTTTGAAGGTGTTCAAAGGTGTTTTGAGGTTATTCAAAGGTGTTTTGAGTGTGTTCAAAGGTGTTTGAAGGTGTTGAAGGGTGTTTTGATTGAATTCAGCGGTGTTTTAGTAGTATTCAGTGGTGTAATTGGGAGTACTCAAATTGTGTTTTTTGGAAGTGTTTCAGTGTTGATTGGAAATGTTCAAAGGTGTTTTTGAAAGTGTTCAAGAGGGTTTTGAAGGTGTTCAAGGGTGTTTGAAGGTGTTGAAGGGTGTTTTGATTGAATTCAGCGGTGTTTTAGTAGTAATCAGTGGTGTAATTGGGAGTACTCAAATAGTGTTTTGGAAATGTTCATGGGTGTTGTGGGATGTGGGTGTTGTGGGTGTTGTTGTCGAACTAGAGATACCGAAAAAAGATGTTATAAGTGGGTTGTTGTTGGGACTTTTTCTGATGTAGTGTGTCCCCTTATTAACTTTAATGAACTAAAAGGGCTAAAACGAGAAAAAATTGTGGGTTGTGGATGTTGTTGTTGTGACTTTCTGATGTACTGTGTCCCCTTATTAACTTTAATGAACTAAAAGGGTTAAAACGAGAAAAATTGTGGGTGTTGTGGGGTGTGTGTGCGTGTGTGTTAGGTGTCATAGAGTTTTTTTTTTTTTGTGAAAATCTTGGTTACAGTGATGACATTAGTTAAAACGAGTAAAATTTGTTGGTAATTGATGAGGGTAGTGTAGTCGAATTAGAGTTACCGAGAAAAGATGATATAAGTGGGTTGTGATGAAATTAGTTTAAAAACGATATTCAAAGGTGTTTTGAAGGTGTTCAAGGGTGTTTATGTGAGTATTCAAATGATTATGAGAGTGTTTTTGGGGGTGTTCAAAGTAAAGTGTTTGAGTTAGTTTTTGTGACTTTTTTTCTGATGTAATGTGTCCCCTTAATAACTTTAATGAACTAAAAGGGTAAAAACGAGAAAATGCCTAGTCTGGAGACTGAGGGATGAGTTGTAATTTAATGAAATGTGTAAGTGCAGATAAATTAGAGATGTCAAATCTTATTTGGGAGTACTCAAATAGTGTTTTGGAAATGTTCAAAGGTGTTCAAAGGTGTTTTGAGTGTGTTCAAATGTTGTTTTTGAAGGTGTTCAAGGGTGTTTTGAAGGTGTTTTGAAGGTATTCAAGGGTGTTTATGTGAGTATTCAAAGGTGTTTTTTGAAGGTGTACAAATGATTATGAGAGTACTTATGAAGGTGTTCAAATGATGTGCAAGAGTACTTATAAAGGTGTTCTGGGAGTATTCAGAGGTGATTTGGGGTTGTTCGAATGATGTTTTTGGAGTATTTCAGTGTTGTTTGGAAATGTATAAAGGTATTTTTTGTGAGTATTCAAATGATTTATGAGAGTGTTTTGAAGATGTTCAAAGTAAAAGTGCGTATTTAACTTCGTAATATGTAAAATTGTGAGTAGTGAATTTAACGAAAGTGGATGTAAGCGATGTGGTGACTTTCTGATGCATGTGTCCCCTTATTAACTTTAATGAACTAAAAGGGTTAAAACGAGAAAAATTGGGGGTTATGAGTGAAAATTGTGAGGTGTTGGTTGGAGTGTGAGGGTTTGGGAGGGTGGGTAAAAGGGTAGACAAGATTCAGCCTGTGTGCGCGTGACGTCACTACTATGTTCCCTTATTATCTTGAATGAACTAAAAGGACCGACCTGATTCAACCTGTGTGCGCGTGGTCCTTTTTAGTTCATTTAACTTAATGAGTGGAATACTGACCGCCGAGTAAACAGCCTTCTTAGTTCATTTAACTTAATGAGAGGAAACTTTTAGTTCATTTAACTTAATGAGAGGAAACTTTTAGTTCATTTAACTTAATGAGAGGAAACTTTTAGTTCATTTTAAAATAATAAGGGGGAAGATGTTTAGACCTGTAGTAAGCATGCCCCATAGGAGGGGGGAATCCAAAAACCTTGATCCAAGGAGATGGAGTCTTGGTATTATCGAGAAATTTTGGGGTGGGAGTGAAAGTGAGAGGGGTAATCCAAAAATTTGATCCAAGGAGATGGAGAATTTCGAAAACCCATAGGGGGGATCCAAAAAATTTGATCCGAGGAGATAGAGTCTTGGTATTGTCGAGAAATTTGAGGTGGGAGTGAAAGTGGGAGGGGGATCCGAGGAAGTGGAGACTTTGATATTGAGAACCCCATAGGGGGGAGTATCCAAAACTTGTATTATCGAGAAAATTTGGGGATGGGGGTGAAAGGAGGGGTACCCAAAAAAAACTTGATCCAAGGAGATGGAGAATTTCGAAAACCCCCATAGGGGGGAATGCAAAAACTTGTAATATCGAGAAATTGTTTGGGGATGGGGGTGAAAGGAGGGGTACCCAAAAAATTTGATCCGAGGAATTGGAGAATTTCGAAAACCCCATAGGGGGGAATCCAAAAACCTTGATCCGAGGAGATGGAGAGCACAAGAAAATGAAATTCAAAAAAAATTCGAAAAAAATCGGAAAAAAATTCGAGGCGCGGGGGCGATCCGGACGACGCTGCAGAAGACGCAGCAGAAGGCGCTGGGCGCGGGGTCGCGAAGGGCGCGGGCGGGCGCGCGGGCGGGCGCGCGGGCGCGGCGCGCGTGCGGGCGCGCGGGCGGGCGCGCGGCGCGAAGGGGGGGGGTCGCGAAGGGGGGGGGGGGGGTCGTGGGGGTGGGGGTATTGGTTGGGGGGTCAAGGGTGAGGTAGTCTCGAGGGCGAGGTCATGGTCAAAACCGGAAGTAACACCTAGGTGTGAAAAGGTGACCCTCCAGCTGCTGGTCCTAGACCGGATACCTCGCTCAGCCGCAGCCCTTTCGGGAGGAGACCGCTCAGCCGCAGCCCTTTCGGGAGGAGACCGCTCAGCCGCATGCCTTTTTCCGGAAGAGACCGCTCAGCCGCATTTTTAACTACTGTTAAGAGATAAGATAAGATTTCGTTCGGATTTTTAACCCCGGAGGGTTAGCCACCCAGGATAACCCAAGAAAGTCAGTGCGTCATCGAGGACTGTCTAACTTATTTCCATTGTGGTCCTTAATCTTGTCCCCCAGGATGCGACCCACACCAGTCCACTAACACCCAGGTACCTATTTGCTGCTAGGTGAACAGGACAACAGGTGTAAGGAAACGTGTCGGAATTTCCACCCGCCGGGAATCGAACCCGGGCCCTCCGTGTGTGAAGCGGGAGCTTTAGCCACCAGACCACGGGCCACTTGGCGATCTTGCTACTTAGAATCCTTTCAAGGATTTTTATGATAAGGAACATTAGTGCTATCGGTATGTAGTTCTTTGCAATTGCTTTACTGCCACCTTTGTGGAGTGGGACTATGTCTGTTGTTTTTAGTGAGTGTGGGATGACCCCCGTGTCCATGTTCCCTCTCCATAGAATGCTGAAGGCACGTGATAGGGGCTTTTTGCAGTTCTTAATGAACATGGAGTTGCACGAGTCTGGGCCTGGGGCAGAGTGCATGGGCATGTTATTTAATGCCTTTTTGATGTTTATGGTGTTTGGATAATGTAAGAGATTTTTGAATTGACCGAATTTTGAGTATCGGTTATAAAAGATTCATTTAGATTGTCGACACTTAGTCTGGTTAAGAGGAAGCCTTTGCCAAATTCAACTTCAATAACTAAAACATACAATGGAATCAAGTCAACGATGATTGAAGTGTATAAGTGGAAGATGGGTATTAATAAAGGAGATATAAATAAGGTTTTGAGGATCTCTCTCCAAGAGAGAACCCGCAGTAATGGATTCAAATTAGACAAGTTTAGATTTAGAAAGGATATAGGAAAGTATTGGCTTGGAAATCGGGTAGTTGATGGGTGGAACAGTTGGGTTATTGAGGCTAAAACCTTCGGTAGTTTCAAATTTAGGTTGGATAAATACATAAGTGACAGGGGTTGGATTTGAGTGGGACTTGCATATGAGTGGATAGAGTTATCAGAGCTTATTTCTTGGGTGGCATTGAAAATTGGGTTGGGCAAATGTTTTGTTGTGGGATGGATTGTGAAGGACCTGCCTAGTATGGGCCAACAGGCCTGCTGCAGTGTTCCTCCATTCTTATGTTCTTATGTTCTTATCACGGATCAGAACCATTGCCTAGAAAAAATAATTCTGTGGCACTTGAGGTATGCTCAAGGCACAATCCTTTAAGAAAAAGAAAGTGAAGATGTAAATTAGAGAGAGACGCTCCCCAATGGAAATAAATCACTTTGTCTGACTTTTTTGGGTTATCCCAGGTTGTCTACACATATGCTGCTATGTATGATAATTCTATGTAACTGTATCTGTGTATGCCTGAATAAACTTACTTATACAGGCGAAGGCGAACAATCACCGAGCTGCTGAGAGAGGCCAGTATATCTGAAATAGGAAGGGAAGCATTGGTCAGAGATACAGAAAATATCGAACTTAAGCTGAAGGAATCTTGCAAGAGACAAGATTCTCAGGAAGAACTTAAAGCCATTAACGAAAATGAAAAAAAAAAATTATTTATTTTCTTATGCCAAATCTAAGGTGAAAACATCCAGTATTGGACCCTTGCTTAGACGAGATGGGACTTACATAGATGACAGGAAAGAAATGAGTGAGACACTAAAGTCTTCATATAAATCAGTATTTAGCGAGCCAGTAACTGATCAGGAACCCTGCGCACAAAACTCTGTATCTCTATTATGCTGTGATTTATGTGTATTGTCTTTGATATGGTTATATTCTGTATCAGACCATTGTTAGTGAAGATGATGTCCAGTGCATTTTCCTGTCTTGCTGTCCCAATTATTTGTTGGTTTAAGTTGAATCTGGTGTAGAGATTTAATAGCTCGTCTGTGTGTGTGTGTGTTAGTTACCATTTTGTCCTAGGCACATGTCGATTAGACACTAGGCCTGTTGTGTGTGTGTAGGTGTGTAGGTGTGTAGGTGTGTAGGTGTGTGTGTGTGTGTGTGTGTGTGTGTGTGTGTGTGTGTGTGTGTGTGTGTGTGTGTGTGTTAGTTACCATTTTGTCCTAGGCATATGTCGATTAGACACTAGGCCTGTTGTGTGTGTGTAGGTGTGTAGGTGTGTAGGTGTGTGTGTACTCACCTAGTTGTACTCACCTAGTTGAGGTTGCGGGGGTCGAGTCCAAGCTCCTGGCCCCGCCTCTTCACTGATCGCTACTAGGTCACTCTCCCTGAGTCGTGAGCTTTATCATACCTCTGCTTAAAGCTATGTATGGATCCTGCCTCCACTACATCGCTTCCCAAACTATTCCACTTACTGACTACTCTGTGGCTGAAGAAATACTTCCTAACATCCCTGTGATTCATCTGTGTCTTCAGCTTCCAACTGTGTCCCCTTGTTACTGTGTCCAATCTCTGGAACATCCTGTCTTTGTCCACCTTGTCAATTCCTCTCAGTATTTTGTATGTCGTTATCATGTCCCCCCTATCTCTCCTGTCCTCCAGTGTCGTCAGGTTGATTTCCCTTAACCTCTCCTCGTAGGACATACCTCTTAGCTCTGGGACTAGTCTTGTTGCAAACCTTTGCACTTTCTCTAGTTTCTTCACGTGCTTGGCTAGGTGTGGGTTCCAAACTGGTGCCGCATACTCCAATATGGGCCTAACATACACGGTGTACAGGGTCCTGAATGATTCCTTATTAAGATGTCGGAATGCTGTTCTGAGGTTTGCTAGGCGCCCATATGCTGCAGCAGTTATTTGGTTGATGTGCACTTCAGGAGATGTGCCTGGTGTTATACTCACCCCAAGATCTTTTTCCTTGAGTGAGGTTTGTAGTCTCTGACCCCCTAGACTGTACTCCGTCTGCGGCCTTCTTTGCCCTTCCCCAATCTTCATGACTTTGCACTTGGTGGGATTGAACTCCAGGAGCCAATTGCTGGACCAGGTCTGCAGCCTGTCCAGATCCCTTTGTAGTTCTGCCTGGTCTTCGATCGAGTGAATTCTTCTCATCAACTTCACGTCATCTGCAAACAGGGACACCTCAGAGTCTATTCCTTCCGTCATGTCGTTCACAAATACCAGAAACAGCACTGGTCCTAGGACTGACCCCTGCAGGACCCCGCTGGTCACAGGTGCCCACTCTGACACCTCGCCACGTACCATGACTCGCTGCTGTCTTCCTGACAAGTATTCCCTGATCCATTGTAGTGCCTTCCCTGTTATCCCTGCTTGGTCCTCCAGTTTTTGCACCAATCTCTTGTGTGGAACTGTGTCAAACGCCTTCTTGCAGTCCAAGAAAATGCATTCCACCCACCCCTCTCTCTCTTGTCTTACTGCTGTCACCATGTCATAGAACTCCAGTAGGTTTGTGACACAGGATTTCCCGTCCCTGAAACCATGTTGGCTGCTGTTGATGAGATCATTCCTTTCTAGGTGTTCCACCACTCTTCTCCTGATAATCTTCTCCATGATTTTGAATACTATACATGTCAGTGACACTGGTCTGTAGTTTAATGCTTCATGTCTGTCTCCTTTTTTAAAGATTGGGACTACATTTGCTGTCTTCCATGCCTCAGGCAATCTCCCTGTTTCGATAGATGTATTGAATATTGTTGTTATGGGTACACACAGCGCCTCTGCTCCCTCTCTCAATACCCATGGGGAGATGTTATCTGGCCCCATTGCCTTTGAGGTATCTAGCTCACTCAGAAGCCTCTTCACTTCTTCCTCGGTTGTGTGCACTGTGTCCAGCACTTGGTGGTGTGCCCCACCTCTCCTTCTTTCTGGAGTCCCTTCTGTCTCCTCTGTGAACACTTCTTTGAATCTCTTGTTGAGTTCTTCACATACTTCACGGTCATTTCTTGTTGTCTCTCCTCCTTCCTTCCTTAGCCTGATTACCTGGTCCTTGACTGTTGTTTTCCTCCTGATGTGGCTGTACAACAGTTTCGGGTCAGATTTGGCTTTCGCTGCTATGTCATTTTCATATTGTCTTTGGGCCTCCCTTCTTATCTGTGCATATTCGTTTCTGGCTCTACGACTGTTCTCCTCATTCTCCTGGGTCCTTTGCCTTCTATATTTCTTCCATTCCCTAGCACACTTGGTTTTTGCCTCCCTGCACCTTTGGGTAAACCATGGGCTCATCCTGGCTTTTTCATTAATCCTGTTACCCTTGGGTACAAACCTCTCCTCAGCCTCCTTGCATTTTGTTGCTACATATTCCATCATCTCATTAACTGGCTTCCCTGCCAGTTCTCTGTCCCACTGAACCCCGTTCAGGTAGTTCCTCATTCCTGTGTAGTCCCCTTTCTTGTAGTTTGGCTTCATTCGTCCTGGCCTTCCTGCTTCTCCCTCCACTTGTAGCTCTACTGTGTATTCGAAGCTTTAAACCACGTGGTCACTGGCCCCAAGGGGTCTTTCATATGTGATGTCCTCGATATCTGCACTACTCAAGGTGAATACTAAGTCCAGCCTTGCTGGTTCATCCTCTCCTCTCCCTCTTGTAGTGTCCCTTACGTGTTGGCACATGAAGTTTTCCAGTACCACCTCCATCATCTTAGCCCTCCATGTATCTTGGCCCCCATGTGGGTCCAAGTTCTCCCAATCGATCTCCTTGTGGTTAAAGTGACCCATGATCAGGAGCTTTGCCCTGCATGCATGAGCTCTTCTGGCCACTCTAGCCAGTGTGTCAACCATCGCTCTATTGCTCTCGTCGTACTCTTGCCTTGGCCTCCTGCTGTTCTGTGGTGGGTTATACATCACTGCTATTACCACCTTGGGACCTCCAGAGTGAAGTGTCCCCACTATGTAATCACTTTCTTCTCCGCTGTCTCCTCTCTCCAGCTCATCAAAATTCCAGCGATTTTTGATCAGCAACGCTACTCCTCCACCCCCCCTGTTCCCTCTGTCTTTCCTCAGGATTTGGTATCCCGTTGGAAAGATGGCATCTGTTATCATACCTGTAAGCTTGGTTTCTGTGAGAGCTATGATGTCCGGTGATGCTTCTTTGACTCTTTCATGCCACTCCTCCCACTTATTTGTTATTCCATCAGCGTTTGTGTACCATACCTTCAGTTTCCTTTCCAACACTGTGGTTTGGGGGGCCTGTGAGGGTGGGAGACCTGGTGGCATACTGTGGGATTCTATAGCTCGGTGTTGGGTGGAGGCTGTGGGTATGGATTGTAGTGTGTGTTGGGATGGTGTGATAGGTTGTATGGTTCTGAGAGTAGTTGTGTGTGTGCTTGCCCTTGCTGTTCTGTTCTGCTCTGACTGACCTCTGCTGGTTCCCTCCTTGTCTCTTTTCCTAGCTCCTTTCGCTTTTTTGTCCTCTCCCTCAGCTGCTGTCGTTCTGATTTTGTTCTGTCTCTGTCTAGGAACACCCTCTTGTACTCTTCCGAGTATTTCAATCGTGGTTTCTCTTGGAGGATCCTGTTCCGCACTGTTTCCGTCCTGAGAATCAGCTTGATTGGTCGGTTTCTCCCCTTCGAGTACCCCCCTATTCTCTGAAAATTTACAATCTCGTCCATCTCTTCACCTATTTCCGTGATGATTTTCTCAATCTCCTTTCTTTCTTCCTGCTGCCTTTCAGTGTGTGTCCTTTCCTCTCTCTCCTGAAGCCCATGGATAAACACTGATTTTGCCCTTTCTTCCTCCCATTGCCTCACCCTCTGTGACTCTGGATCCTGCCTGTATGTGGTCAGTTTCTCCCTTGATTTTTCCAGTGTCTCTTGATAGCCTGGTTGTGCCTCAGCATTCGACCTATCACCCTCTCCATCTGCAACCAGCTGATCTTCCCTTTCACTCCTTGGTCCTCCTTGGTGTGTGTGTGTGTGTGTGTGTGTGTGTGTGTGTGTGTGTACTCACCTAGTTGAGGTTGCAGGGGTCGAGTCCAAGCTCCTGGCCCCGCCTCTTCACTGGTCGCTACTAGGTCACTCTCCCTGAACCGTGAGCTTTATCATACCTCTGCTTAAAGCTATGTATGGATCCTGCCTCCATTACATCGCTTCCCAAACTATTCCACTTACTGACTACTCTGTGGCTGAAGAAATACTTCCTAACATCCCTGTGATTCATCTGTGTCTTCAGCTTCCAACTGTGTCCCCTTGTTACCGTGTCCCATCTCTGGAACATCCTGTCTTTGTCCACCTTGTCAATTCCTCTCAGTATTTTGTATGTCGTCATCATGTCCCCCTACCTCTCCTGTCCTCCAGTGTCGTCAGGTTGATTTTCCTTAACCTCTCCTCGTAGGACATACCTCATAGCTCTGGGACTAGTCTTGTTGCAAACCTTTGCACTTTCTCTAGTTTCTTTACGTGCTTGGCTAGGTGTGGGTTCCAAACTGGTGCTGCATACTTCAATATGGGCCTAACGTACACGGTGTACAGGGTCCTGAACGATTCCTTATTAAGATGTCGGAATGCTGTTCTGAGGTTTGCCAGGGGCCCATATGCTGCAGCAGTTATTTGGTTGATGTGCGCTTCTGGAGATGTGCCTGGTGTTATACTCACCCCAAGATCTTTTTCCTTAAGTGAGGTTTGTAGTTTCTGGCCCCCTAGACTGTACTCCGTCTGGGGTCTTCTTTGCCCCTCCCCAGTCTTCATGACTTTGCACTTGGTGGGGTTGAACTCCAGGAGCCACTTGCTGGACCAGGTCTGCAGCCTGTCCAGATCCCTTTGTAGCTCTGCCTCGTCTTCGATCGAATGAATTCTTCTCATCAACTTCACGTCATCTGCAAACAGGGACACCTCGGAGTCTATTCCTTCTGTCATGTCGTTCACAAATACCAGAAACAGCACTGGTCCTAGGACTGACCCCTGTGGGACCCCGCTGGTCACAGGTGCCCACTCTGACACCTCGCCACGTACCATGACTCGCTGCTGTCTTCCTGACAAGTATTCCCTGATCCATTGTAGTGCCTTCCCTGTTATCCTTGCTTGGTCCTCCAGTTTTTTCACTAATCTCTTGTGTGGAACTGTGTCAAACGCTTTCTTGCAGTCCAAGAAAATGCAATCCACCCACCCCACTCTCTCTCTTGTCTTACTGCTGTCACCATGTCATAGAACTCCAGTAGGTTTGTGACACAGGATTTCCCATCCCTGAAACCATGTTGGCTGCTGTTGATGAGATCATTCCTTTCTAGATGTTCCACCACTCTTCTGATAATCTTCTCCATGACTTTGCATACTATACATGTCAGTGACACTGGTCTGTAGTTTAGTGCTTCATGTCTGTCTCCTTTTTTAAAGACTGGGACTACATTTGCTGTCTTCCATGCCTCAGGCAATCTCCCTGTTTCGATAGATGTATTGAATATTGTTGTTAGGGGTACACATAGCGCCTCTGCTTCCTCTCTCAGGACCCATGGAGAGATGTTATCTGGCCCCATTGCCTTTGAGGTATCTAGCTCACTCAGAAGCCTTTTCACTTCTTCCTCGGTTGTGTGTACTGTGTCCAGCACATGGTGGTGTGCCCCACCTCTCCGTTTTTCTGGAGCCCCTTCTGTCTCCTCTGTGAACACTTCTTTGAATCTCTTGTTGAGTTCCTCACATACTTCACGGTCATTTCTTGTTGTCTCTACTCCTTCCTTCCTTAGCCTTATTACCTGGTCCTTGACTGTTGTTTTCCTCCTGATGTGGCTGTATTATAGTTCCGGGTCAGATTTGGCTTTCACTGCTATGTCGTTTTCATATTATCGCTGGGCCTCCCTTCTTATCTGTGCATATTTATTTCTGGCTCTACTACTGCTCTCCTTATTCTCCTGGGTCCTATGCCTTCTATATTTCTTCCATTCCCTAGCACACTTGGTTTTTGCCTCCCTTCACCTTCGGGTGAACCATGGGCTCATCCTGGCTTTTTCATTATTCCTGTTACCCTTGGGTACAACCCTCTCCTCAGCCTCCTTGCACATTGTTTCTACACATTCCATCATCTCATTAACTGGCTTCCCTGCCAGTTCTCTGTCCCACTGAACCCCATTCAGGAAGTTCCTCATTCCCGTGTAGTCCCCTTTCTTGTAGTTTGGCTTCATTCGTCCTGGCCTTCCTGCTTCCCCCTCCACTTGTAGCTCTACTGTGTATTCGAAGCTCAAAACCACATGATCGCTGGCCCCAAGGGGTCTTTCATATGTGATGTCCTCAATATCTGCACTACTCAAGGTGAATACTAAGTCCAGTCTTGGTGGTTCATCCTCTCCTCTCTCTCTTGTAGTGTCCCTTACATGTTGGTACATGAAGTTTTCCAGTACCACCTCCATCATCTTAGCCCTCCATGTATCTTGGCCCCCATGTGGCTCCAAGTTCTCCCATTCGATCTCCTTGTGGTTAAAGTCACTCATGATCAGGATCTTTGCCCTGCATGCATGAGCTCTTTTGGCCATTGCAGCCAGTGTGTCAACCATCGCTCTATTGCTCTCGTCATACTCTTGCCTTGGCCTCCTGCTGTTCTGTGGTGGGTTACACATCACTGCAATTACCACCTTGGGACCTCCAGAGTGAAGTGTTCCCACTATGTAATCGTTGCTTCTCCGTTGTCTCCTCTCTCCAACTCATCAAAATTCCATCGACTTTTGACCAGCAGTGCCACTCCTCCACCCCCCCTGTTCCCTCTGTCTTTCCTCAGGATCTGGTATCCTGTTGGAAAGATGGCATCTGTTGTGAAAATTTGTCTGGACTGCCTCCATGTGAGTTGTCTACCCTGGCAAACTCTGTTGACACCGAGCTCTGAGGTTGGTACCTCAGTCTCACAAGTGGCTTATAGGACAGATTTTCATAAATGACTGATGTTGCAAGAAATCTCGCCTGCATGCACGTATAAAGGACTAACTTACTTGGTGTTGGAGAATGTATCTCGGTCTTCAACCTCCCTAAGCTTTAGTCCCTGTGGACTTCCCCTCAAAACCACGTGCAACCGGGAGCCTTAATTCCTGCAATATTCAGTCGATATTAGTGACCTGCCTGCACCTCAGAAATTCCTGTTTCCAAGGGGGTGTGTATCCCCTAGACTAACTATGCAGAGAGTGACACTAGCTTCTAGGGTGACAAGAGACACTGGTACGTACTGGTCATGAACTGCCGGCTGCACAAAGGCCTTATGGTCTCGGCACCGTTCATTCTCACCTTCACCATTCTCAACCGCCCAGCCTTATCTGGGTGGGTCGACACCACCAGGCCTAGAGACCAGTATGCCCTGGGTGCCTCGGATTCTACTAGCACCAGGTCCCCTTCACTCAGCGTCATCTTATTTGCCTCAGGGTCCGCACAATGGAAATGTTCTCGCAGGGCTGTCAAGTAATCCCTGCGCCACACTTGGTTCCATTTGTCCAGGATGTTCACCAGTCTGTTGTGACTCCTGTGCAGTTCTTCACTGATGGGGGACCATCTAGCCCATAATAATCCTGCTCCTTGGAAGACTGGCTCAAAATTGTGGGGAAGGGCTCAATCCTCCTTCCAAACAGCATGTGATTGGGGGTGAGAGCTTCCTGCTTGTCAATCCCATTTTACACGTAGGTCAGAGGCCTGTTATTGACTCTTGCCTCTATCTCAGCTAACACTGTCCTCAATTCATCAATGCTCACTCTCTTGCCGTGCAAGACCTTCTGAATGCACCTTTTGACTGTGCCCACCATGCATTCATAGACTCCCCCTTGCCAAGGTGCTCTGGGAACTATGAACCTCCACTCACACTCTATTCTCTTCAGATATTCTCGTACTTCTCCGTTGTCCCTAAGATTCCTGAAAACTTTATCGGCCACTCTGAAGCTCGTCCCATTGTCCGAGATAATTAATCGCGGGCACGAGAATCTGGCTGTAAACCTCCTGAATAATTTCACGAAAGTCTCTGTCAACATATCTTCCGCCAACTCCAAATGCACGGCTCGAGTAGTGGCACAAGTAAACAGGCAGACATATACTTTCTGAGGGCCTACCCTATCGTCTCCTGGGTTCTTCAATGTGATAGCCGCAGTATAGTCTATTCCCACAATCTCAAAGGGCCTGTCACTATGTACCCGCTCCTGAGGCAGCGGTGGGGGACCAGGGTATGGTAGGGTCCTCCCATCGTACGGCCGGCAGACAGTGCAACTCTTTATCACCTTTTTGACGGCAGCTCGGCCCTTCAGTACCGAGTAGTTCTGACGAAGAGTGGTAAGGGCATCTCCAAACCCCCCATGCATGGTCCTCTGATGAGCATCATGTATCAATAACTCTGACACCCACCCCTCCTTTCCCAGTAACATGGAACGTTTGGCTCCATAACTGAGCTCAGAGTTTTGTAGTCTTCCCCTGTATCTTATCAGCCCAGCATGATCTAGGAACAATCCCAATGAGTGGACCAATTTACTGTTCCCTGAGCCGCCGTCGGACACAAGACCCGACGTCATATCCTGCTGCCCTGCCGCCAGTACCTCCAGCACTCCTGGAAACCTCTCCCTTTGGTACTGCCGTATCCAATATTCTCTGGGACCCACGAGAAACAACTGTCGACCTCGGCTTACTTTGTCATGCAGCTTCCTCACAAATCGAAATACCATTTCTGTGACTCCTATAAGTTTCCTCCAAGAGGAGTAGCGCCTGGGGTCAAATAATTCCGTGTCGGGTTCCCCCACAAAGTGTACTATGCTGCTGGTTGTCTCCCCGAATTTCTGCTCCGGCCAGCACTCCTTTGCTGGTAACCAGTCTGGGCCTTTGAACCAAATCTCGTTTTTACTCAGCTTTTTGTGCGTCACTCCTCGGCTTATCAGGTCGGCTGGGTTTTGATCTGTAGGTACATACAGAATTGTCGACATTGACTGTAGCTCCCGTATCTCCTTTACCCGATTCCTGACATAGGGGAGCTTGGACCTGTCGTTCTGGACCCACTGTAAGGCCACCTCCGAGTCTGTCCATACATAGGTGTGTGCCACCCTCAGGTTACTCAACACCTCCTTTACATACTTCCCCAGTCTTGCTCCCAGCAACATCGCCGTGAGCTCTAGCTTTGGGATCGAGCAATCCTTCACTGGTGTCACCCGCACACGGCTGGTGGCCAAATTGACCTGGTCCCCAGCCATGAAGTATGCTACTAACCCATAGGCCCTGGAGGAGGCATCACAGAAGACATGCAAGTCATAGTCTTGCCCGGTGCACCCGAGAGACCTGGGGAAGGTGAACTCATGCAATTCAGCTAGATCTTTGCTAACCAGATCCCACTCCTGGCAGACGGTTTCTGGAAGTAGATCATCCCAACCTAGGTTCAGCTCCCAGGTCTGTTGCACTAGCATCCTCACTCGAAGAGTGATGGGTGTCAACAAACCCAAAGGGTCGAAGGCAGTCTGTACTCTACTCAGCAAGGACCTCCTGGTCAGCTTCCCTTCCCCATCAGGTTTCCTCTTTAGCCTAAGTCTGTCTTCCTTGATTTCCCACTCCAGTCCCAACACCGATGTTACCTCAGGTACTGAGTAGCCAGCATAGTCACGTTCCACCATGCCTTGCAACGTTGGATTGTTTGTCACCCATTCTCTCAAGGGCATGTTAGCTGAGAGCATCTCCTGATTAGACTCTCAGTAAATGTCCATCAACAGCCTCTCATCTGAGGTGGTACCTTGCATGTTGTCTACATAAAACAGGGTCGTCAGTAATTCTTTAAGCGGGCTGTTCCAGTTCGCAAGGTGGTAGTAGTCTATGGTGGCCTGCAATAGGAATGGTGAACTAGTGGCGCCAAACAACACTGCCCTGAATCTGTAGGTATCATACCCTTGCTCAGGCACCTCCCTGTTAGCCAACCACAAGAACCTCATATAGTCCCTATTTTGTGGCTCCAACTTAATCCGTAGGAAGGCTTTGCTGATATCTGCCGCACAGGCATACTGCTCTGTCCTGAATCTCAACAACACATCTGCTGTAAAGTAAAAGGACACAAGTGCAACTAATGTGACATTTAATGTGGCAACGTTTCGCTCTCCAGGAGCTTTATCAAGCCATTACAAACAATACATGGACACAGAGGGTATATAAAGGCTCAGAGTGAGGTGCAATGCTAGTGAGGTACCATTTCGATGTTCACTAGTGGTAGTAGTAGCAGTAGTAGTAGTAGTAGTAGTAGTAGTAGTAGTAGTAGTAGTAGTAGTAGTAGTAGTAGTAGTAGTAGTAGCAGTAGTGACAAAAGTAATACAATATGGTAGAGCAATTAATTCGTACATGAGTAAAAGGATATAAAAGCTATTACTTGGGTAACAATAAATGTCACATTAGTTGCACTTGTGTCCTTTTACTTTACATATTGTCGGTAATTCTACCAACTTTATTACAACACATCTGCTAATTTCTGCGCCAGGGAGGGCCCTGTGAGCAGACAGTCGTTCAACGATGGCTCTCAGGAACTCGCCTGTGAGCTGCAGTTGAAGACCACTCTGATGGGAGTGGTTACTAACTCCTTGGTGACTACCATGTGTGGAAGATAATCGGTGTTTTCCCCAGGGCTGGCATTGGGTACTTTCTCAATGAACTCGAGGGCCAACTGTTCCTTAATAATGTCATTGTATTTCCCCACCAGACTCTTCTTGGTCAGGCTGTTCACCAATGAATTCAACTGACCCCGTGCCTTCTTGAAATTAGTGGGCAGCGTTGGGTGTACCAGTTTCCATAGGAGTCGCACCCAGTACTGTCTGTCCTTGAACTGCACATGGTTCAAGTAATCTTGATACGTCTCTTCGTGCTCAGGGGGCGGCTGGTCACCCTTAATCCCTACTACATCCAGGTCCCATAGTTTATGGACTGGCTCACCGTCGGCTAGGTCGACTTGCGACTCTGATAGATCTTCGTGCAGAGCAATCCGCATCACCAGCACAGCCTCAGTCGCTGTAGTATCGGAGCCCCCCTTTTTCGGGGTCACAGGGAAGTGAGCCAGTATCCTGCCTCCTACGATGTACCCCACTGGAGTCCTGTACAGGCCAACACCCTCCTTGATAACCCCTCTCGTCGACACGAACTCGTCTGTGTAATCTCTGCCTACCAAGATTCCTACATTACTGACGTTGTCTCTAGCGATGTCTGGCTCCGCCAGCTTCACACCCAACTCCCTCAAACGTTTGACTGCTGCAGCTAGTCCCTTGGTGGTAATGATATTGGGCAGCCTCTTCACTATCAAGGCTGAAATTTCCCATCGATGCCCAACTAATCTGACCATCACATTGACAACCGGATAAGACCTACGTGGGACCTGCCCACCAAACCCTTCCACCTTCATGTCAACCTTACCACCTGTCTTCAACTTCAACTTAGTTGCTAGACTCTCCATTTTAAAGGATCTTTGTGCCCCAGTGTCGAAGAACAAACGAGTCATTTCAGACTTCTTCCCATTCGTAACCACCGCCATTATGGTGGCAAGGCCACCAAACCTTGAAACTGTTCACCAGAACAAACCCCCAGTGCCGCACTCACTACATTCACCACTACTTCAGGCTTGTCCTTGCTCTCCTCAGCTTGTGCTGATCTGGTGTCATTAGGACACAGTGCACTGTGGTGCTTACCTTTCCGGCAGCCCCGACACTCATTGAGTTGGGCGTTACAGTCCCTGGCAAAATGTTCTCCACAATACTTGAAACAGAGTCTCAACTCCCTTAGTTGTTGAACCCTTCAGTTATAGGTGGTGAAGCTCGAGCACCCTGAACTAGCGTGTTCTCCTTCACAAAACACGCACTGTCTCGTACTGGCCGTCTTAGTGACTTCTCCCTTGGCTCTGCTGGTGGAGGACTCGTCCTGGGCATAATAAGTGCTGACCCTAGTAGGAGGTGTTTTAGCTTTATCTCTCGAATGTTTGGGGAAGTCGATCGACTTCACCTTGGTGGGCAATTTCTCCCCCTGACCTACGCTCAGGTGAGATACAAGATCCCCAAACCCTTCAACAATTTGTTGTATCGTGAACAGGTTTGTCCGATATTTCAAATGCAACTTGTGTACTGTAGTGCTAGTCAGTTTCCTCTGAATCACCTGACTAATGACCCATTCTGAATCATCCTCATCCTGTAAATCTCTGAAACTTTGTCAAGCTCATAATTTCAATACGGAACTTCTCTAGGCTTTGACGGTCATGTCGGCAAGCCTCTAGATCCAACAACCGATAAAGTGTGGCCACTTTTATCTCTTCAGTGTTGCCAAACATGTCCTTTAACTAGTCTTTGGCATGTTGGTAATTAGTGTCAGTAATCTGGTAGTGCTGGACCAAGTCTAAGGCTTTACCTTCGAGCTGTGATCACAAATACTGCAATTTGACGGCATCTGCCAAATCGTTTCTGTCATCTATCTGGGCTTTAAACTGATCCCAGAAAGAACTGTACTCTGTTAGGGTTCCGTCAAACGTGGGTAAATTCAATTGGGGCAATCTGGGGACCATATTAACAGGCGTGTGGCTGCTCGAGGTACCCCTGGTATTCGTCACCCCACTTGGCTTACTAGCCTTTAATGTGCTTAACTGATCTTTGTACGTATTCATCTCCTGGTGACAATCTACATCATCCTTAGTGAATTCGTCCTGAGCCTGCCGAAGACTATCCTGGGATTCACCATCCTCAACAGCCTGTAGCTCATATGCTGAGAATGCTTGTTCGTAGGCTCCCCATTTTTCCCCCAAACGCTTCAAGCAGTCTTGCAAATCATCGCAGTCTACTTTACTGCGTTGGCTGGTAGCCTTACACCTGTTGCGCGTTCTGTTCAGATGCCCTTTGTATGCAGCCACTCATCGTTTTAATTTTGCTGACACTGAACCAGACTCTGTTGAATTCTCATCTGCCATTGTTGAGATTTAATTAGGAGTGCGACACTAATTGTACGTTGTTAGGCGAGAATGAACGAGTCTCAAGGCTCCTCAACAAGCTTAACAATTCCCTTTATTATATTGACTCTACTCTGACTCAAAATGTACAGTGTAAGCTCTCAAATCCCAGTCGAAATGTGTATCAATGTGAAAGCTTAACCTAGCAATTTCCTGTACAAAGTCAGCAAACAATTATAGGACTTAAGCTAGTCTCTGGTACAAATCACAAATCCCACAGTATACAAATTAAAAATCACTTGGTTAGCACAAATAAATTCAACAATTCAACTTGTGAAACAGTAAATAAAAAATGTGTGTAAAAAGCTTGGCCTAAGCTTGCCCAGCTTACTCAGTCTAGCGTGGATGGTTGGATAAGGTAAATCCTAACCTAACTTGTGTGCTAGTTGCATGATGGGTTTCTTCTAGAATATGTAAGCAGATACAGGTATCTAGGCTTTGAGATTCCACTACTTAGACCTGTTGTAACGAGACTTTGTCACCAGTACAAAGAATAGCTGAGAGCACTTAGAGTTGTGGCAGGTTTTCACCACAGAATAAATAACAAAAAGGCACAATACGGTGACTGGAACAATACACAAATAACCCGCACATAAAAGAGAGAAGCTTACGACGACGTTTCGGTCCGACTTGGACCATTGACAAAGTCACACTAACAGAGGTGGAGCAGGACGGCTATATATAGGCAGGAAGAGGTGGAGGTAGTAGTAGTAGTAGTAGTAGTACAAGAATTGTATATAATACCGACAGGATGAAATTAAGACACATGAACAACGCCCGGGCATCCCCATCGTAAACGTTTCGCCATCCAGCCAGCCACTGGATGGCGAAACGTCCACAACAAAGACAACCAGACGCCGCACATGTGTCTTAATTTCAACAGTAGTTGTAGTAGAAGAAGAGGTAGTGGTAGTGGTAGAAGTGGGAAATAAGGAAGACGAGCCAGTCAAATACAAAGGAAGGGGAGCACTGCAAGAGAGCTAGATACCCACAGAGGGAGAGCAAGCGCACCGAGGTGCGTGAAAGGGGAAGTGGTGAAATAAAATAAAAGAAGAAGAAACAGAAACACGAGACAGGAGAGAGAAAGACAACCCAGAGGAGAAAAGGAGAGAGGAAAGGGGAAGAGGAAGAAGAAAAAGAAAAAGAAAAAGTGAGGATTCAGGTTAAGTAAAACGATGCTGAGATTCGTTGATTAATTTATGCTTTTCAAGGTGGCTACGAACTGCCTCTGCAATTATTGATTCCATAAATTTTCCCACTATGGAGGTTAGGCTTATTGGTCTATAGTTCGAAGCTAAGGACCTGTCACCTGTTTTGAAAATAGGTATCACATTTGCCATTTTCCACTTATCTGGCACCATGCCAGTTTGTAGTGATATGTTGAAAAGATTAGCCAAAGGTGTGCTAAGCTCCTCTTTACATTCCTTTAGAACCCTTGCATACAGTTCATCAGGGCCTGGGGATTTGTTAGGTTTTAATTTATCTATTTGCCTAAGGACCATGTCACTTGTGACCCTAATAGTGCACAGTTTATCGTCCTGTTCTACATAATTTATCATTACTGGAATATCGCTGGTATCCTCCTGTGTAAAAACTGAGAGGAAGTATGTGTTAAAAATTCTACACATTTCCTTATCACTGTCAGTGAGGTGACCCGAGGAACTTTTGAGTGGGCCTATCTTGTCCCTGATCTTACTTCTGTATACCTGAAAGAATCCTTTTGGGTTAGTCTTCGATTCTCTTGCAACTTTAACCTCATAATCTCTTTTTGCTTTTCTAATTCCCTTTTTTATTTCTCTCTTTAACTGAATATATCGATTTCTTAATTGCCCCTCTCCTCTTTTGATTTGCCTATATATGCCTCTCTTTTGACCAATCAAATATTTTAATCTATTGTTCATCCATTTAGGATCATTTTTGTTTGATCTGATTTCCCTATTTGGAACATAATTTGACTGAGCAGCTAGAACTATGCCCTGGAAAGCATCATATCGGCAACTATCACCACCTACCTGACCCTTAGTCAGGTCATTCCAGTTCAGCCCACCTAAGTAATTTTTCAGTCCTATGAAATCAGCCAAGCGAAAGTCAGGGACGGAGACTTGATTGCCATTATTAGGGGAATTCCATGATATATTAAAACTGAGTGATTTGTGATCACTTTCCCCAAGCTCATCATTAACCTCAAGATTATTAATTAGTGTTTCCCTACTGGCAAGAACCAAGTCAAGGAGGTTATTTCCCCTAGTTGGCTCTGTCACAAACTGTTTTAAAAAACAATCCTGGATCGTATCAAGAAAGTCACCTGACTCTAAATTTCCTGTCAAATTGCTCCAGTCAATCTGTCTATAGTTGAAATCTCCCATTAGCACAACATTTTCGTATGTAGATGCCTTACGAATTTCGTCCCATAGAAGTTTACTGCACTCCCTATCAAGATTTGGGGTCCTGTAAATCACACCCAAAATTAGTTTTTCTCGGCCCTCGAGAAGCTGTAACCAAACAGATTCAGTGGCTGACGCTTCTAATTTAATATCTTGTCTAACACAACAATTTAAATTGTCTCTGACATACATCGCTACTCCACCACCTTTCCTGTTGACCCTGTCAGTGTGGAATAATTTATAGCCTTGTATGTGACATTCAGAGGGCATCTCTCTATCTTTCAGATTGAGCCAGGTCTCTGTTATAGCAATAATATCTATGTTTCCTGCACTTGCAATTAATCTTAGCTCATCTATCTTATTTCTTACACTCCTGCTATTAGTATAGTAAACCTTAAGGGAGCTAGTCCCTTGCTGCCCTCTGCTGTCCCCCTTTGTTTGCTGACCTGATCTATTGTCTTTATTGATAACTTCATGCTGAATGCCTTTTATACATTTACTGTTTCCAACCCAAGTGTTGCAACCTGCTTGTTTCCCACACATACCCATACCTCTATCTTCCATCAGTTTAAAATCATAGGCATTTCACCAATGGCCTTCTCAATCGAGTCTGCAAGTGCTACCACCCCAGCCCCAGAGAGATGTACCCCATCCCTTTCATACATATCATGTTTGCCATAAAAGTTGTTCCAGTTGTCAATGAATGGGATTGCAAGTTCCTTGCAGTATCTGTCTAGCCAGCAATTTACACCAATTGCCCTAGACAACCATTCATTTCCTACTCCCCTTCTAGGCAAGATGCTACATATGATTGGGATCCCTCCCTTAGACTTAATGAAATCTATAGCTGACCTGTACTTATCTAGCAGCTCTTCTCTCCTATTCTTCCCAATATCATTTCCACCAGCACTGAGACAGATAATGGGCTTGTTCCCATTACCTGACATGATATTATCCAGCCAACACCAGCTCCAGGGAAGCACACTCTATCTCTCATCTTCTTATTCCTATTACAAAAAGCACGGTCAATGTATCTTACCTGAGAGTCACCAACCACAAGAATGCGCTTACCTCCATTAGCAGGGGCAGTAGTACCCTTACCTTCACTGGCCACTGAAGTACATTCATCCTGAAGAACAGAGAAGCGATTTCCTACCTTCAGATCTTCACTCTTAACTTTCCTTACTCTGATGCGCCTTCCATTACTGTGAACCACTCGCCACTTGTAGCAGGTGCTGGACTGCACCTCACTGCTGGTAGCCGTTGCTACCTCCCCAACTACAGTCTCCTCACAGCGAGAGACAGACTGCACCTCACTGCTAGAAGCCTCATTCCCCACAACTCCAGCCACCTCACACTCTCTCCCAGACCCATTGAGGTCGACCTTCAGCCTCCTAATCTCCTCCTGGAGAAGCAAGACCTCCTCCTTCAACTCTCCAACCTCAATTTTTAAAACACTGCAGAAGCAAGCCATGCTTTGTAACCGTCCACACTAATCCCCAAAGCAGCTCAGGGTCTGTGACCTCACGTGACGACTGACCACTGAGTACTCGGCTACTGAGTACTGGGATGGGGATGCCCGGGCGTTGTGCATGTGTCTTAATTTCATCCTGTCGGTATTATATACAATTCTTGTACTACTACTACTACTACTACTACTACTACTACTACTACTACTACCACTACTACTACCACCTCTTCCTGCCTATATATAGCCGTCCTGCTCCACCTCTGTTAGTGTGACTTTGTCAATGGTCCAAGTCGGACCGAAACGTCGTCGTAAGCTTCTCTCTTTTATGTGCGGGTTATTTGTGTATTTCACCCCAGGTATGGTGCTAATGTTAAAATTGTGAAAGTGATGTATCTTGCTTATATTAGATCATTGGTTGATTATGCTGCGCCACTACTTGCTCTTGTGTCTGACTGGAAGCTTGGAGGGCTGGAAAAACTGCAAAACGAAGCAATGAGGATCATCCTAGGATGCCCTCGTACTGCCAAAATTTTAAATATGAGGAAAGAACTTAATATTCCAAGCATTAGAGATCGTGTTACTGAAAAAAATATCCTTATTGGGGTCAATATGCTTAGGCTAGACCATTCAAACCCCTGCACAGAAGCCCTCCAAACTTTCCTCAGCACTGGTGAACATCCTTCCAGATGGATCGAAAAAACTGGAACCGACCTCCGCATGAACCAGCTACATGATCTGTCAAGTTAGACAACAGAGACACTTCCCTGCTCCATGGGATATTACCCCATTCCAAACTATCATTCCTCTATTTCCCCCCAAAACTCTTCTTAAATCACAACCAAAGCTTCGTCTTGAAGCCAAACATGATGCCTTAAGCTGTATTGATAACTTTGTCACACACAACACTCTTTCACAAATTATTTACGTTGATGGTTCTGTTCACCAGTCCACTGGTGCAGCTGGTAGTGCTGCTGTTGTCATACACAGTGATGGCTCTTATAAAGAAATTGGAGCACGCATCAATAACTGGGCCTCTACCCTTCAAACAGAACTGTTTGCCATACTCCTTGCACTCAAATGCGTCAATGTATCTGAGGTTGACACTTAAATTATAACTGATTCTCTGTCATCCATAAATGCTCTCAACTCATTAAGCATAAATTGTGGCATGCTTGTGTCAGAAGCCAGACACAGGTATGGTAGGATTGTGGACAGTGGAGTCAGAGTGCACATGCTGTGGATTCCATCTCACATTGGTCTTCAGATGCATGATAGAACTGATAAATTGGCTAAGCTGTATGCTTTCAAAGAGGGAGTAGATTACAATCTTGGCTTGTCAGGTAGTAGTTTGAGAACAATAATACGAAAAGAACTTCAATGAAATAAATATTACTTTTTCACTTTTTTTGTAATCATTATTACTTACTAAAATTTTATTAAACACCATTAAACTACCAGTCAATTTTACTTCTGTACATTAATCGTTATTTTATACTTCCCATAACATTTTGTTGCCAAATTTCCAAGTTTGAATATTCAACTCCAACCTTTATATTATTCTTTGTACCTGTGTACCTGTGTATCTGTGTATCTGTGTACCTGTGTACCTGTCTACCATCTTACTATCATATTATAACCAAGACATTGCCATTGTTATTTTTTACTTATTATTCTTTTGGTACTTTAATTGTGAATTTTATTTTGTCAATTTAAATCTAGTTATACTCTTGATCTTGTCAACAACATATACCAGACTCTAGTGCAATTGCAAGTACCATTTCAATTCGTATTTTTATATTATAAGTTTATATTATAATTCCTACTCTAAGATTGTTTTCATATCTTAGTGACTATATTGTGTGTGCAATTAGTGTATATTTCAATTATATTATTGTTCAAGGCCCTTAACTATCTTTTGCTAACTAGTACCAACTACCTCATATATCTTGTTTTCTACTTTTTTTTATTATTTTGCTACCTTAACTTGTGGAAATATAAACACATATGCAGTATAATGTGATCCTTTATTGACTACGTTTCGCCCACACAGTGGGCTTTTTCAAGTCACAAACAAAACTGTTTGTGACTTGAAAAAGCCCACTGTGTGGGCGAAACGTAGTCAATAAAGGATCACATTATACTGCATATGTGTTTATATTTCCATTGTGTCGGTATTTTATACCATTTATTTCTACCTTAACTTGTATATTTTATCTTGTCAATTTAAATCTAGTTATACTCTAATTCTTGTAAACAACTTATATAAGACCTTAGTGCAATTACAACTGAGAGTCTTGTGCCTTTTTCATATTATTAGATTAAACTCAGTTGTACTATAGTCAATACCAAATTCACTATATTAGACCATATTGCAATTACTAGTGAGAGACTGGTGCTATTTTTAATTTGTATTTTTATATTATTAGTTTAAACCTAGTTGTACTATAGCTCATTCTAGCTCAATACATAGACTCCACAAAAGTCATTATATTAGACCTTAGTGCAATTACAAGTGAGAGTCTTGTGCTATTTTTAATTTGTATTTTTATATTACTAGTTTATACCTAGTTGTACTTTAGTTCATTCCAGCACAACACATAGACAACATCAACTTCATTATGTGTAGTAGTGACTATACTCTATATGACCAAAACACTCTAGCTATATACTTATCCAAACTTCCCACCACTACAGATATCAGTACTAGAACTCAACACACAACTCAGGATATAAATAACCATAATTTAAACCTAGAGGGACTAGTACCGAACTTGCACACGAAAATCACTCACTACGAAAGCAAGACTTGGCAGACGATGCACCATCCCCCCAATGAAAAGCAAGGGTGTCACTAGCACGTTAAGAGACCATACAATAAGTGTCAGGGGCCCGAGACTGTTCAACTGCCTCCCAGCACACATAAGGGGGATTACCAACAGACCCCTTGGCAGTGTTCAAGCTGGCACTGGACAAGCACCTAAAGTCAGTTCCTGATCAGCCGGGCTGTGGCTCGTACGTTGGTTTGCCTGCAGCCAGCAGCAACAGCCTGGTTGACCAGGCTCTGATCCACATGGAGGCCTGGTCACAGACCGGGCCGCGGGGGCGTTGACCCCCGGAACTCTCTCCAGGTAAACTCCCGGTAAAACTCCAGAAGATGATTGATCACGTTGACCCTGATCTAAACCTCCATAATCTGACACCCAATCAAAACCTATTGGAAAGTAACTGCCTTTATTACACAGCATCACAAGCCAGGTGGCCTGGTGGCTAAAGCTCCCGCTTCACACACGGAGGGCCCGGGTTCGATTCCCGGCGGGTGGAAACATTTCGACACGTGTTTCCTTACACCTGTTGTCCTGTTCACCTAGCAGCAAATAGGTACCTGGGTGTTAGTCGACTGGTGTGGGTCGCATCCTGGGGGACAAGATTAAGGACCCCAATGGAAATAAGTTAGACAGTCCTCGATGACGCACTGACTTTCTTGGGTTATCCTGGGTGGCTAACCCTTCGGGGTTAAAAATCCGAACGAAATCTTATCTTATCTTACCACTATCCTAAACAATGCTAAAAGTCTATCAGTACTTAACTACAACATCAGGTCCTTAAGCAAACACTATGATGACCTCCTGGCACTCTTTGAATCACTAAAGACACCCTTCTCCTGTATTATTCTTACTGAGACCTGGCTTAAGCAGGACACAATAGATATCTACCCTCTACCAGGATACACAGCAATTCACAACCGCAGACCAAACCAAGTTGGGGGTGGTATTGCAATCTATTACTCTAACCAATTATCTTGTATTAGCACAACTTGCTTTAGTGATGAATATGGAGAATACATTTTTGCTAATTTTACTGTAAAAAACCTTAAGACACCTATAACAATCGGTGCCATTTACCGGATACCTCGCACAAACATCCCAAATTTCAGTGAGAAATTAAAGGCACTAATAACAAACAGACAAATGAATAAGCACCACCTTCTCTTAGCTGGAGACTTCAACATCAACCTTGGCATACTAGATGATCAGCCTGTAACTGATTTCATCAACAATATGAACAACACACTTCTCATACCAACAATAACTAAACCAACCAGGCTGGTTGGTTTAGTGGGCAATTTTCCGCGCGCGCTCAACCAAAAATCGAAAAATTATGGAAATTGAGTTATATATACCGAAAAATAGCTTAACTCTTTGGCAACACAATGGTACAAGAATCAATGTTCTAAGAAGTTTCTACAAGAAATTATAGCCATTTATATCAGGTACGGTGACGCCGATGTAGGTAGCGAGTCTGTTCTCAACCCATGTATGTTTTGGAATTTTTTCCTTGTTTTTTATTGCTTTTTCTTGGCATTATTCTTTCTAATATAATAATTGATTATTTGGCATCATATAAGAGTAGGTGGAGCTTATCAGTAGAGTGCCAGCCAATCGGGAGCCATCTGAGAACACTCGGCAGTACTCCCCCTCCAGATGGTGCCAGGTGAAATCACTTCATTATTACGTTTATATCAGCTTATATATCAACTATACGGCTTATTTATCTATCAGAATTGATCTAATATGATATAATAAACACTATAAATAACAAATAAACATGTTATATACTCTAGACTGAATAAAATAGGCCATAATATGGCGAGAGTCCACCATCAATATTTCGATATAAATGAGTTACTCCTCGTCTCCTTGTTGTATTGTTTGGTTTGTGAGTGATAGAAAACGGTATTTTGAAGAGGATAACTGCACTGGAACATCAGTTTACTTAGAAAAACACTGAAACAAACGAGATTTTCGCGAAAAAAATTTTTTTTGGATACGGCGGGCCTGCCGGCGTTCCAGGCCTATATCTCGGAAGTAACTTTTTAACTTATTTCGCTAAATTACACCATTATTAATGATTGTATTGAAATGATTTTCACTGACAATATAAAACAAAGTGTGTTTGACTATTTGCTGCATCTTTTTTTGGAATATATCAAATATTTTTGATTTTGTGGGAGGTAAAAGGCAGATATTTTGGTGAATGCCAAAAAGTCTATCAAATGTATTTTTTTTTTCATGATAATAAGATATATTAGATGAAACATGTGCATCCAAAAGTCGTGTCAGATGTATTCTAACGGTTGGGATTGTCGGAAGTGCCACTCGAAGTGCCATTTTGTCATGCCTTGCTGCCATATATGAAAAGTCATTAAATATTTTTTTTCTCTGTTGTTTGTTGGCCAATCATACTGAAACTTTGTCACATTCTTCTACATATGAACCTCTAAATGTACACCAAAAATAAAAAAAATTGGTTGAAAAATAAAACCATACCCCCGGCCGGGATTGAACCCGCGGTCATAGAGTCTCAAAACGGGCTGGAGTTTTGAGACTCTATGACCGCGGGTTCAAACCCGGCCGGGGGTATGGTTTGTTTGCAATCGTGTCATTACGATTTCTTGAGTCATGTTGACGGCAGTGAAGGGACTTGAGCTAGAGTTCGTCACGGCCACGCTAGCTGGAGATTCGTCTGTAAAAACTTGCATTTGTGGTCACAGAGGTGCCTGTGCTAACCTTCCTATGGTGTAGAAATATACCTAGTTGGATGAATCTTATTGTGGCTAGCTGGTCCAGTGGCTAACGCGACGGGCTGGAGTTTTGAGACTATGATCGCGGGTTCAATCCCGGCCGGGGATATGGTTTGTTTGCAATCGTGTCATTACGATTTCTTGAGTCTGGTTGAAAAATAAAAGAGTAGGCCGAAAATTAGAGATGTGCCCTTAAGACGCCTATAACAATCGGTGCCATTTACCGGATACCTCACACAGACATCCCAAATTTCAGTGAGAAATTAAAGGCACTAATAACAAACAGACAAATGAATAAGCACCACCTTCTCTTAGCTGGAGACTTCAACATCAACCTTGGACTACTAGATGATCAGCCTGTAACTGATTTCATCAACAATATGAACAACACTTCTCATACCAACAATAACTAAACCAACCAGGCTCACTGAGACAAGTGCAACTATAATAGACCACATATGGACCAATATACTAGCCCCCCTTAAATCAAGGATAATCACAGATAGCACTACAGACCACTACCCTACCTTCCTCCTGACAAACATTAGTAAACCACCACTTGAATACAACAAAGTTTCATTTAGACTCCATGACGAGGCCTCAATAAGGAAGTTCACAGCTGACCTAGAGACTGTTGACTGGCCTACAGAATTCTCCAAGGCCAATGGTATTGATGACTGGACAGACATTTTTCTTAACAAATTACTTAGACTATACAACAAACATTGTCCTATAAAAACGAAACAGATCACAAACAAACGGCTTGGTTGCCCATGGCTAACCAGCACCATTCTGAAATCCATTGATAAACACCAATATGAAAAGCAATATAGACAGGGCTTAATACACAAAAATATTCTTAAACACTATTCATCAGTTCTCACCAAAGTAATAAAGAAAGCCAAACAACTATACTACTCCAGCAGATTCACAGACACGAGAGGATATATAAAAAAGACCTGCAGAACACTCTCTCAGATTCTAGGGACCCACAAACTGAAAAAAAAACAAGAATATTGTCCTAACTAAACCTAATGAAACACCACTACATCCCACTGACACAGCTAAAAAGATAAACGACTTCTTCTCAACCATAGGATCTAATCTCGCCAATAAAATCCCACGTACCAATGCCCATGCCGGGGACTACCTAGATGGGAATTTCCCAAATTCCTTCTATCTTGCTCCAACTGAGCCCATGGAAGTCACCGAGATTATAAAGTCACTTAAAAATAACTCAGGGAATCTGTCTCATGTCCCACCATTATTGTACAAGTGAGCGGCCCATGTCCTCTCGCATGCTATCTCATTTCTTTTTAACAAGTCACTAGAAACTAGCACCTTCCTGAAACTACTCAAGACGGCAAGGGTTACATCAATACATAAAGGTGGTGATCCTACAGATTTATTTATTTATTTATTTATTTATTAACAATTTGAGCACACATACAGAGGTACAAAAAAATACAGGTAAGAGCAGCATGCCAAAGCCACTTATATGCATAGCATTACGGGCTGGCTTAAAATTAACTTAAGATTAACTAAGCAATGATGAAATCAGTGATAAAACATTAATGTAAACAGATAACTATAAAGCACAAGTGAGTATTACAAAGACAGGTCATATGGTTGCATGCATTGTTGTACATTCAGTCATATGGAGTATTCTGTTAGGTAGTGTATTTAAAAAATAATAAAGTTAGATTGGGTTTTAGGTTTAACATTTATGTGATATAATTGTGAGAAACATTTAAGATATACAATTTATAAGGTTCAGTTATTCAGTATTTATTTGGTTTTGGGTGAGTAAGTGATCTTTGAGAAGAGACTTGAATTTATAAACAGGTAGTGTTTCTTTTATATTTACAGGTAATGAATTCCAGATTTTAGGGCCTTTTATGTGCATTGAGTTTTTGCATAGTGTGAGATGGACACGAGGAACATCAAAGAGTGATCTGTGCCTTGTGTTATGGTCATGTGTTCTGTTGAGGTTGGCAAGGAGATGTTTGAGGGGAGGATTAATATCAGAGTTAAGTGTTCTATGTATGTAATAGGTGCAGTAATAAGTATGGATGTTTTGTATGGTGAGTAGGTTTAGTGTATTGAATATTGGTGGAGTGTGCTGCCTGTAGTGAGAATTTGTTATCATTCTAACTGCAGCCTTTTGTTGGGTAATTAGTGGTCTGAGATGGTTAATTGTTGTTGAGCCCCATGCACAAATTCCATAGGTGAGACAGGGGTAAATAAGAGAGTGATATAGGGCCAGGAGGGCTGACTGTGGAGCATAGTACCGTATCTTCGATAGTATGCCTACAGTCTTGGAAATTTTCTTAGAAATTTGTTGTATATGTGTATGAAATTTGAGTCTATTATCAAGGTGGATTCCTAAGAATTTTCCCTCTGTTAGCTTTGTGATAGGTGATCTGTTTATCGTTATGTTAAGAGGTACATCTGTAGCTCTGTTACCAAACTGAATGAAGTAGGTTTTGTCAATGTTTAGTGTAAGTTTGTTAGTCCTCATCCAGGTAGATATTTTCTGTAATTCGGTATTTACAGTATTGGCTAGCGTGACTGGGCTCGGGTGGGAGAAGACGTATGTAGTGTCATCTGCAAAAAGTGTGGGTTTGAGTAATTGCGAAGCATTTGGTAGGTCATTTATGTATAGGAGAAAGAGAAGAGGGCCAAGGACACTTCCCTGTGGGACACCAACTGTAATTTGCTGTGCAGAAGAGTTTGCCCCATTTGCGTACACATATTGGCTTCTGTTGCTGAGGTAAGACTTGAGGTAGTTGAGGGAGTGCCCTCTTATACCATAGTGTGACAATTTTACGTGGAGCAAGTCATGGTCAACTGTATCAAAAGCTTTACGTAAGTCAATGAAGATCCCCAGTGGGACTTCTTTTTTCTCTATTGCAGTGTATATATGTTCTAGCATGTGTATAATAGCATCATTAGTATTTTTATTAGGCCTGAATCCAAATTGGCAGGGGTTGAGTATGTTTTGGGAGATAAGGTAGGAGTAGATTCGTTTATGAATTAATTTTTCGAAGATTTTTGAGAGAGGGTGTAAGTTGGATATTGGCCTATAGTTATTCAACTCTGTTTGGTCTCCTCCTTTATGGATCGGGGTGACCCTTGCTATTTTGAGTACTGTAGGGAACGTGGAGGATTCAATGGATTTGTTAAAGAGTGTTGCAATGATTGGTGATAGTACTTGTGATGCTTTTTTGTATATAAAGGGTGGTAAGGTATTTAAATCTCCTGCCTTGTTTTTTAGTGCGTTGATAATAAGGGAGACTTCGTATGGGTTAGTCGGAGCTAGGAACAGTGTGTTCGGGTAGTTGCCAGTGAGGTAGTCATTTGGTGGGGTATCTGAGCTTGGGATTTTATTGGCAAGGTTTTGTCCTATAGTGGAGAAGAAATCATTGAGTCTGTTTGCTGTTTCTGTTGTTGGGAGTTGGGGTTCATCTGATTTTGCTAATTTTATTTCGCTATTTCGTGATATCTTTTTTGTTCCCAGAATTTCTGATAGGGTTTTCCAGGTCTTTTTTATATCACCTTGTAAGTTGGATAATCTGTTCTCATAATACAATTTTTTTGCCCTTCTTATCAGGCTGGTTAGGATTGACGAGTAACGTTTTGTTTGGTCTCTGGTTATGTGACCCATTCTGTACTGTTTTTCATATTGGTGTTTTGTATTTATGGATTTGAGAATGCTGGGTGTTAGCCAGGGACTGTTCAGTCTCTTAGCTGTCATCTGTTTAGTTTTTTTTAGGGCAGTGCTTGTTATAGAGGTATTGGGTCTTTTTTAGAAAATTATTAATACATTCGTCAATATCTGTATAGATTTCTAGCTCAGTGTGCCAGTCAATGTTTGCTACTGCTGTTGTGAAGTTATTAATGGCTGCCTCATTGTGAAGGCCAATATCAAACTTACCATTGCTATCCAAAATCTTTGAGAAACTCGTGCACAGGAGACAATATTCATTTATAACGGCACAAACATACTCAACCCCTGCCAATTTGGATTCAGGAAAAATAAAAGCACTAACGATGCAATCATAAAAATGCTAGATCTGCTTTACAGAGCATTGGAAAATAAGGAATATCCACTAGGAATTTTTATTGGCCTAAGAAAAGCTTTTGACACAGTAGACCACGGCATCCTACTCCACAAACTTGACCGTTATGGTACAAGAGGCCATGCGCTTGCTTATTTCAAAACTTACCTTACTAATAGGTATCAGTATGTCACCATTAAAGACACAGCATCAACAACACGGCCACTTGATACTGGAGTTCTGCAGGAAAGTGTCCTTGCTCCCCTGCTCTTCCTCATATACATCAATGACCTTCCAAACGTATCTTAACACCTGAACCCCATTCTCTTTGCTGACGACACGACTTATGTCATCTCTCACTCTAATCTTGCCACTCTCAACACCGCTGTGAATGAGGAGCTGATCAAAATATCGACTTGGATGACAGCCAATAAACTTACGCTTAACACTGATAAAACCTACTACATTATGTTTGGAAGCAGAGCAGGAGATGCACAAATTAACATTAAGATCGACAACACTCTGATTGCCAGGCATAATGAGGGCAAATTCCTAGGCGTATACCTAGACAACAACCTTAATTTCAGCACCCATATCCAACACAACCAAAAAAGTATCCAAAACGGTTGGGATCCTCTCCAAGATACAATACTACGTGCCGCAAACTGCCCTTCTCACACTATACCATTCACTTATATATCCATACCTCACCTATGCTATCTGTGCTTGGGGTTCAACTGCAGTAACACACCTAAAGCCAATAATAACCCAACAAAAAGCCGCAGTAAGAATAATCACTAAATCCCATCCCTGGCAACACCCCCCCCCCCACACTTCATAGATCTAAACTTACTCCCTGTTCAGTACATCCACACTTACTACTGTGCAATCTACATCTACGGGACCTTAAATTCCAATATTAACCTTGACCTAAAATGCTTTCTTGATAGTTGTGACAGAACCCACAGGCACAACACCAGACACAAACATCTCTATGACATTCCCCGTGTCCGACTAAACCTTTACAAAAATTCAATGTATGTCAAAGGCCCTAAAATCAGTAACACCCTACCTGAAAACTCTATAACTGCAGACACATTCATCACCTTCAAAACTACCATCAGAAAACATCTTATCTCCCTGATACACCCTGTCAACTAATTACACGAATACCACCTGGTGGTTCACTCTTACACTCACTCACTCATTTGACCATGAACAGAAATATCAATCTCAATCTCAAAATAATGAATCTTAACTAGTCATAAGTTGGCCTGTGATACTCCAATACTGAAACTATGTATACTCACAAACTAGTATTTAGTCACATAGCCATAATACCAACTTACCTCATAATTTTGTAATATTTTAAACTTAAGATTTAATCTAAGTCTGCCCGAAATGCCTAGGCATGCTAGGTGTTCTAGTGGTACACTCTGTAATTATTATTTTACTACATGTAAACCACACAACCAAATTCTGTAAACTCAGCATTGTAATCCTTATAGAGAATAAACTTTGAATTTGAATTTGAATTTGAATATTGACTTAAGACCTAGGGAGATTGACACCAGTGAGTCCATCTATCATCACTCTATCATGCAGGAGGAGCCACATGTCTATGGTGCATCCAACAAAATAAGCAGACTCTTGGATGTCACTACCGCCCGGCTCCGGCTGGGTTACAAGTATCTTTGGCAGGTTAAATCACCACCACCAGATGTAGACCAAACGAAATGTAAACTTTGCCAGATGGACTATTGTCACACCTTGCGTCATTATGTACTGGAGTGCGTCACACCCTGCGTCATTATGTACTGGAGTGCAATCAAATTATTGAATTTAGAGACAACTCAGAAATGTTCAAGAAATGGCAAAGTATTTTATCCACAGTGGTATTTTACAGACCATTGTGGAGAAATACCCTGACTTTGTTAGCTGTAAATAAAGCATTACCACGTGTATGTGTGTTCTCACCTAATTGTGGTTGCAGGGGTCGAGACTCAGCTCCTGGCCAAGCCTCTTCACTGATCGCTACTAGGTCCTGTGTGTGTGTGTGTGTGTGTGTGTGTGTGTGTGTGTGTGTGTGTGTGTGTGTGTGTGTGTGTGTGTGTGTATATGTGTATGTGTGTGTGTGTATGTGTGTGTGTGTGTGTGTGTGTGTGTGTGTGTGTGTGTGTGTGTGTGTGTGTGTGTGCGTGCGTGTGTGTGTGTACTCACCTAATTGTACTCACCTAATTGTGGTTGCAGGGGTCGAGACTCAGCTCCTGGCCCCGCCTCTTCACTGATCGCTACTAGGTCCTCTCCCTCTCTGCTTCCTGAGCTTTGTCATACCTCTTCTTAAAACTATGTATGGTTCTTGCCTCCACTACTTCACTTGCTAGGTTATTTCACTTCCTGACGACTCTATGACTGAAGAAATACTTCCTAACGTCCCTGTGACTCGTCTGAGTCTTCAGCTTACAGTTGTGACCCCTTGTTTCTTTGTCCCCTCTCTGGAACGTCCTATCTCTGTCCACCTTGTCTATTCCCCGCAGTATCTTGTATGTCGTTATCATGTCTCCCCTGACCCTTCTGTCCTCCAGTATCGTCATTCTGATTTCCCTCAACCTTTCCTCGTACGACATTCCCCTGAGCTCTGGGACTAGCCTTGTTGCAAACCTTTGTACTTTCTCTAACTTCTTGACGTGCTTGATCAAGTGTGGGTTCCAGATTGGTACTGCATACTCCAGTATGGGCCTAACATACTGTTGCAACCCCTGAATGGGTTGCAATGTATATTATGTATATATATTACATGTATATTACCTTTTCATATAATTTTATATTGCTTATATTTGCGATAATAGCTAAATCGTAAATATATGACTTTATATTATTATTTGACTTAGTTTCCTTTTGTTAGGTAGGATGTAACATATTATTATGTGCTTAGTTCAAGTCTTGATTGTCTAACTACTGTAATTATCACTTGTGGCTCGTTACTCTGCCGGCTTCTGTTGCTGGGCAACAGCTGTCCACAGAGTTATCACTTGATTGAGGGGGGGTGTCCTCACCTCGCCTGAAGTATTCAGTCTGGTCTAGACTCGCTGGGTGGTTGGACGTATTTCAGACAAAGTGCCTAAATCTCCCTTATAGGCCCTTGTTGGAAGATCGTCTCTAGCTTTCTTGTAGGTTCTGTGAGACTCTGTTCACAGAACATTGTATAGACTTAGTGATTTTCGACGTTGTACTGAGGTTGTGTGTTGCATAGACACTCTAAACAACTCAGGTCCTGAGCTGTAGCTTCTGACATAACTTGTACTGGTATCTGTGTATTATCACAGTTGGGGATTTTCTTTTGCTGAACTTAGATTCAGTAGTATGGGAGTTTTGTGACT
This sequence comes from Cherax quadricarinatus, assembly GCF_038502225.1. Classification (NCBI taxonomy): domain Eukaryota; kingdom Metazoa; phylum Arthropoda; class Malacostraca; order Decapoda; family Parastacidae; genus Cherax; species Cherax quadricarinatus. The sequence goes on from NC_091387.1 coordinate 11,848,434, forward strand.
TTTGTGGAGGATCTGTAGATGGTCCCTACTTAGTGTCGTTATATTATCTCCTTGTTCCTGATTCTGTGTCGCAGTTGCTTGTTATATTGCTATTGGGCTTAGAATTCTTTTTATTGTTCAAGCAGACTGTTCTGATTGCCAGTTGGTCAAGAAGTTAGTTTATTTGAGGACTTTGTCAGTCACTTGTTTAAGTCTAGTCGAGTCGTGAGACATAGTGAACTACTTAGAGCACTTACACACATACACACAAACTTACTTGTACATATTTGTAATATCTTAATAAATGTTAATGTACCAGACGGTACTTAAGACTTATAAATGTGATATGTGCTTTCAGCACAATAACACTGTACACGAGAGAAGTGATTATTCTTATTTTGTTGATTACTGTGATTAATTTAATTTGATATACGCCTAGACAACTTAATAAATTTATTAAATTTTAATTTCTCTAGTTAGTAGCCTACCAGTTGTAATCCTGAAGCACTACTGAATCATACTGAATTCTAATGGATAATTGGACCAGGATACTGACTAATTGTTATGAAAACCCAGTAACAGGCTGGATGCTAGAAGGGCAGTCCTTTCTAGAATTCACTGGAGATCTCTAAGCTTTTATAATCGCGTTTTTTGTAACACATACACAGTGTACAGTGTCTTGAACGATTCCTTATTAAGGTATCGGAACGCTATTCTCAGGTTTGCCAGGCGCCGGTATGCTGCAGCGGTTATTTGGTTGTGTGCCTCCGGTGACATGCTCGGTGTTATGATCACCCCAAGATCTTTCTCCCTGAGTGAGGTCTGTAGTCTTTGTCCATCTAGCCTATACTCTGTCTGCGGTCTTCTTTGCCCCTCCCCAATCTTCATGACTTTGCATTTGGCAGGACTGAATTCGAGAAGCCAGTTTCTGGGCCACGTGTCCAGCCTGTCCAGGTCTCTTTACAGTCCTGCCTCATCTTCATCCGATTTAATTCTTCTCATCAACTTCATATCATCTGCGAGTAGGGACACTTCAGAGTCTATTCCTTCCATCATGTCGTTTGCATATATCAAAAATAGCACTGGAGTTTACCTGGAGTTTACCTGGAGAGAGTTCCGGGGGTCAACGCCCCCGCGGCCCGGTCTGAGACCAGGCCTCCTGGTGGATCAGAGCCTGATCAACCAGGCTGTTGCTGCTGGCTGCACGCAAACCAACATACGAGCCACAGCCCGGCTGATCCGGAACTGACTTTAGGTGCTTGTCCAGTGCCAGCTTGAAGACTGCCAGGGGTCTGTTGGTAATCCCCCTTATGTGTGCTGGGAGGCAGTTGAACAGTCTCGGGCCCCTGACACTTATTGTATGGTCTCTTAACGTGCTAGTGACACCCCTGCTTTTCATTGGGGGGATGGTGCATCGTCTGCCAAGTCTTTTGCTTTCGTAGTGGGTGATTTTCGTGTGCAAGTTCGGTACTAGTCCCTCTAGGATTTTCCAGGTGTATATAATCATGTATCTCTCTCTCCTGCGTTCCAGGGAATACAGGTTTAGGAACCTCAAGCGCTCCCAATAATTGAGGTGTTTTATCTCCGTTATGCGCGCCGTGAAAGTTCTCTGTACATTTTCTAGGTCGGCAATTTCACCTGCCTTGAAAGGTGCTGTTAGTGTGCAGCAATATTCCAGCCTAGATAGAACAAGTGACCTGAAGAGTGTCATCATGGGCTTGGCCTCCCTAGTTTTGAAGGTTCTCATTATCCATCCTGTCATTTTTCTAGCAGATGCGATTGATGCAATGTTATGGTCCTTAGAACTGACTCCTGTGGGACCCCGCTCATCACAGGCGCCCACTGTGATACCTCTTCACATACCATGACTCGTTGCTGCCTCCCTGTCAGGTACTCCCTGATCCATTGCAGTGCCCTCCCAGTTATATGCGCCTGATCCTCCAGCTTCTGCACTAATCTCTTGAGGGGAACTGTGTCAAAGGCCTTCCTGCAGTCTAGGAAAACGCAATCAACCCACCCCTCTCTCTCGTGTCTTACTTCTGTTGCCTTGTCATAAAACTCCAGGAGGTTTGTGGCACAGGATTTGCCTTCCATGAGCCCATGCTGGTTTTCATTTATAATCTTGTTCTGTTCCAGGTGTTCCACCACTCTCCTCCTGATAATCTCCAAGACTTTGCACACAATATATGTCAGAGACACAGGTCTGTAGTTTAGTGCCTCATTTCTGTTTCCTTTCTTAAATATGGGGACTACATTTGCTGTCTTCCATTTCTCAGGTAGTTGCCCAGTTTCAAGGGATGTGTTGAAGATTGTGGTTAGGGGCACGCACAGCATCTCTGCTCCTTCTCTAAGGACCCATGGGGAGATGTTGTCCGGTCCCATCGCCTTTGAGGTATCAAGGTCACTTAAGAGCTTCTGCACCTCCTCCTCGGTTGTTCGTATATCATCCAACACTTGTTGGTATATTCCCTCTTTATGTTCCCTTCTGTGCTGTCTTCCCAAAGCCCTTCCTGTCTCTACTGTAAAAACTTCCTTAAATCTCCTGTTTAGCTCCTCACCTACCTCCTGATCATTTCTAGTGAGTTCTCCACTTTCAGTCCTCAATCTGATCACCTGGTCTTTGACTGTTGTCTTCCTCCTGATGTGGCTATACAACAGTTTCGGGTCAGTCTTGATTTTCGATGCTATGTCGTTTTCATACTGTCGCTGGGCATCCCTCCTTACCTGTGCATACTCGTTCCTGGCTCTGCGACTGATCTCCCTATTTTCCATGTGTACTCTGCCTTCTGTACTTTTTCCATTCTCTATTGCACTTTGTTTTTGCCTCCTTACACCGTCGGGTAAACCAGGGGCTCGTTCTGGTCTTCCCATTGTTTCTGTTGCCCTTGGGAATAAACCTTTCCACTGCCTCCTTGCATTTTGTTACATATTCCATCATTTCATTTACTGGCTTTCCTGCCAGTTCTCTGTCCCACGGAACCTCCTGCAGGAAGTTCCTCAACCCTATGTAGCTATTATGCCACCATGGCATAATAGCGCACAAAATGCGTGCTAAAGGAATAACAGGAAAAGTTGGTAGATGGATCTATAATTTCCTCACAAACAGAACACAAAGAGTAGTAGTCAACAGAGTAAAGTCCGAGGCAGCTACGGTGAAAAGCTGTTCCACAAGGCACAGTACTCGCTCCCATCTTGTTCCTCATCCTCATATCTGACATAGACAAGGATGTCAGCCACAGCACCGTGTCTTCCCTTGCAGATGACACCCGAATCTGCATGACAGTGTCTTCCATTGCAGACACTGCAAGGCTCCTGGCGGACATCAACCAAATCTTTCAATGGACTGCAGAAAACAATATGAAGTTCAACGATGAGAAATTTCAATTACTCCGATATGGTAGTTTAGTTTAATATGTTTATTATGCACCCCATACCCATCCTGTGGGCGGTAGTCAAAATGTTACAGAGGTACATAATTGGTCCAGGGACTGGACTCCAAAGTTTTGATAGCTGAGCAAATTAGAGAGGTAATGAACTCACAATTACAAAGGTAATGAACTCAAAATTTACAAAGGTAATGAACTCCAAGTAGGTCTGGTTACAATCATGACAAGTTACAAAGGTATTTACAGATTACAGAGGTACGTAATGGGTCCAGGGACTGGGCCCCAGAAGTTTTGATAGCTGAACTAGGTACAAGAGTAATGAACTCACAAGTTACAAAGGCAATGAATCCTGTAACATAACATTGTATCAATCGCATCTGCCAGAAAAATGACAGGATGGATAATGAGAACCTTCAAAACTAGGGATGCAAAGCCCATGATGACACTCATCAGGTCGCTTGTTCTATATAGGCTGGAATATTGCTGCACACTAACAGCACCTTTTAAGGCAGGTGAAATTGCTGACCTAGAAAATGTACAGAGAACTTTCACGTCATGTATAAAGGAGATAAAACACCTCAATTACTGGGAGCGCTTAAAGTTCCTGAACCTGTACTCTCTGGAACGCAGGCGGGAGAGATACATGATTATATACACTTTGAAAATCCTAGATGGACTAGTACCAAACTTGCACACGAAAATCACTCTCTCCGAAAGCAAAATACTCGGCAGACGATGCAACATCCCCCCAATGAAAAGCAGGGGTGTCACTAGCACACTAAGAGACAACACAATAAGTGTCAGGGGCCCGAGACTGTTCAACTGCCTTACAGGATACATAAAGGGGATTACCAATAGACCCCTGGTTGTCTTCAAGCAGGCACTGGATGGGCACCTAAAGTCGGTACCTGACCAGCCAGGCTGTGGCTCATACATTGGATTGTGTGCAGCCAGCAGTAACAGCCTGGTTGATCAGGCCCTGTTCCACCATGAGGCCTGGTCACAGACTGGGCCGCGGGGGCGTTGACCCTCAGAACTCTCTCCAGGTAAACTCCAGGTACTCGTGGCACCTCTGCTTTTCATTCATGGGATGTTGCATCTGCCGAGTTTTTTTGCTTTCATAGGGAGTGATTTTCGAGTGCAAGTTAAGTTTGGTACTAATCCTTCTAGGATTTTCAAAGTGTATATTATCATGTACCTCCCTCACCTACTCTCCAAGGAATTTGTTGTATATCCTTATACAGCTTTAATTTCCTCAAGTTTTCCATATCTGAGTAGTTGAAATTTCTCTTCATGGAACTTCACATTCTTTTGAATGGACCATTTGAAGATTTGGAGTCTCGCGGTGTCTTCGATGGAGGTCACTGTCATGGCAATCTGGATGTCATCAACAAAGGAGGACACGGCTTACATCTCTGTCTATGTCAGAAATGAGGATGAGGAATAGAATGGGAGCGAGTACTGTGCCTTGTGGAACAGAGCTTTTTACCATGGCTGCCTCAGACTTTACTCTGTTTACTATTATTCTTTGTGTTCTATTTGTCAGGAAATTATAGATCCATCTACCAACTTTTCCTGTTATTCCTTTATCATGCATTTTGTGCGCTATTACTCCATGGTCTGTGTATACTACATCAGTATTTCGTTTATCCTATACAGCATCCAGGACCTTGTCATAGTGGTCCAGTAGCTGGGACAGGCAGGAGCAACCTGCTCTAAACCCGTGTTGCCCTGTGTTGTGTAACTGATGGGTATCTGGGTGGTTGGCTATCTTGCTTCTTAGGACCCTTTCAAAAAATTTTATGATATGGGATGTTAGTGCTATCGGTCTGTAGTTCTTTGCAATTGCTTTACTGCCACCTTTGTGGAGTGGGGCTATGTCTGTTGTTTTTAGTGTGTGTGGGATGACCTCTGTGTCCATGCTCTATAGAGTGCTGATGGCATGCTTCAGGGGCTTCTTGCAGTTCTTGACGAACACAGAGTTTCATGACTCTGGGTCTGGGGCAGAGTGCATGTCATTTATTGCCTTTTCAAAGTCTTGTGGTGTTAGGATTTTTGAGCTGACCAAATTTTGGATTTTGTTCACATAGAATTCATTGGAATTGTCGACCCTTAGTCTGCGCAGCGGCTTGCTGAACACTGAGTTGTATTGGGACTTAAAGGAATTGGAATAGTCTGGAAAGTTACGATTCCCCCCTCTGTGTTGACTACTACGCTCCTGCTTTAATGAACGGTCTTCAGTTACTATGTGGCTGGGTCCCTGTATTCTGTACGTCTCTCTGATGATCGTCGGTACCACTACTCTCACAATTGGTTCTTAAGAATCTCACTCATTTCTTGGCTGTCATCTGTGTATGTCCCATCTCGCCTAAGCAGCGGCCCAATACTGGATGTTGTTTTTCCCTTACATTTGGCATAAGAGAAGAAGTATTTTGTTTTTGTTTTTCATTTTACTTTATGGCTTTTAGTTCTTACTGTGATTCTTGTCTCCTGTAAGATTCCCTCACCTTAAGTTGGATATTTGCAATTTCATTGACTAGTGCCTCCCTTTGTATTTCAGATATACTGACCCTCTCAGCAGCTCTGTGACTCTTTGCCTTCATCTGTATAGGAAGCATCTCTCTCTTTCTAGATTACATCCTCTCTTTTTTTTCTTAAAGGAATGTGCCTTGAGCAGATTTCAAGAACCACAGAGTTTATATTTTCTAGGCAAAGGTTCGGATCCGTGTTGTTTTGGTTATCTTCCCAGCTTGTTTCATTTAGGAAATGGTTGACTTGTTCCCATTGAATATTTTTGTTATTGAAATTTAATTTAGTGAAGACACCCTCATGATTAATCACATTTTGCTGGTCAGGAGCCCTGTACATATATGCCTATAATAATATATTTTATTTACTAGAAGTACATGTTATACAGGCCTAGCTGACATCAATGATATATTACTATATAGAAAGCCCCTTGTTATGCTGAGCATTTCGGGCAAATTAGGTCAGTTTTTCCTCGAGATGCGACCCACTTCAGTCGACTAACTCATAGGCACCCATTTTAAACTGATGGGTGAACAGGGATAGTAGGTGCCTTATGGAAACACGTCCTTAATGTTTTCCAGGCTTACCAGAGGAAATTCGAACCCTGAACCTCAGTGTGTGAGCTGAGTGTGCTAATGATGGAGCTATGGGACACCTCTATTATGTTGTAGTCTGTGTGTATTGTCTTTGATACGGCTATATTACCTATCAGATCATCGTTGTTAGTGAAGATGAGGTCCAGCGTTTTTTCTAGTCTTGTCGGCTCTAATATTTGCTGGTTTAAGGTGAATTTGGTGCAGAAATTTAATACCTCGTGTGTGTGTGTCGATTTTCATCTGAGCTGCCTCCTGGGGTGATCTCTGCTAAAATATTATTTGCTACACTCCTCCATTTTAGGTGTCTCAAGTTGAAATCTCCCAGAAGTAAGATGTTTTGGGCAGTAGTTGGGAGATTTTCCAGAAAGTGGTCAATTTTCGAAAGCTGTTCCCAGTGTTTCATCATCAGGGCCACTATCTCCCACTAGGGAACTTTTCTCCAGGACTGCAACATCACCAACTGGTGCCCAGTCCTCTAAGACAGCACCAGCACCAGGGGTGACAGCCCCATGTGACCCACTCGCTTTATTTTCCCATCTGTTATATAAGCCTGTCATGTTTCCTAAGAAGGATATTCTTTCTTGGTATTCCTGTGTGTGTGCGTGTGTGTGTATGAGTTTGTGCATGTGTGTGTGTGTGTGTGTGTGTGTGTGTGTGTGTGTGTGTGTGTGTGTGTGTGTGTGTGTGTGTGTGTGTGTGTTTATGTGTGTGTGTGTATGAATTTGTATGTGTGTGTGTGTGTGTGAGAGAGAGAGAGAGACTCAACAATCAACATTTGCACCAATAACTCACTACAGTTGTGACTGGGTGTGGAAGTGTGAATTGCTCATTACTCTAAAATTTGTTCATGATTGCAGCCATGTATAAACGTAAGTAACCATTCTTACAGTATTCATTACCTTTGTAACTTGTGAGTTCATTACCTTGTACCTAGTTCAGCCATCAAAACTTTGGAGCCCGGTCCCTGGACCCATTGTGTACCTCTGTAATCTGTAAATACCTTTGTAACTTGTCATGATTGTGACTAGACCTACCTGGAGTTCATTACCTTTGTAAATTGTGAGTTCATTACCTTTGTAAATTGTGAATTCATTACCTCTGTAACTTGCTCAGCTATCAAAACTTTGGAGTCCAGTCCCTGGACCCATTATGTACCTCTAATCTTTTGACTACCGCCCACAGGATGGGTATGTGGTGACTACCGCCCACAGGATAGGTATGTGGTGACTACCGCCCACAGGATGGGCATGTGGTGACTACCGCCCACAGGATGGGTATGTGGTGCATAATAAACATATTAAACTAACTATTCCTGTTTTTTTTAGTTGAGATGTAATTTTCTCCCACAGGTGCCTCTCACTTGGACAGACCCAAAAACATTTCCCTGATTGATTGCTTAAAGTCTGTACATGACCCATGGGGCCATTTATCACAGAGATTGCATGCAATCCATGCATGATTACATTTTACTTTTCATAGTGGTAGTAGTTTATAGAAAGTTTACCGGAAAAAAATATTTGGTTTTCTGTTGTGTGTACTGTGACCACTACAACTCTACAGTTTTTTTAAGTATTTCCACAAGTAACTGTATACTTCTCATATTTCCATAAAAAAGAAAGAAGCTTCTAGTATATATGCCTTTATATATGAACTTTTAAAGCTTATATACAAGCTTCAGTGTTCACTGAGTTTAAACATTTCTAACAACTACCGTAGATGCAACTGCAAACTAGAGAGAACCAGAGGCACATGGAGAAAATAAACAAACAGACGAACGAGAATTAATTCCTGTCCACTTACAGTTCATATACGTTAATTTTGCATACATTTTGAAGCATTTGCCAACAGGCTCGTGGCCTTGTGGCAAAAACTCACTTCACATGGAGAGTGGGTTTGATTCCAGGAAAATAATAATAATAATAATAATAATCTTTATTTACTACAAGTACATGTACATGGTATACAGTCCTAGCTGACAACAATGACATACTACTACATAGAAAGCCGCTTGTTATGCTGAGCATCTCGGGCAAATTAGGTCAGTGTCCCAGGATGCGACCCACACCAGTCCACTAACACCCAGGTACCCATTTTACTGATGGGGAACATAGACAACAGGTGGAAAGAAACACGCCCAATGTTTCTACTCTGGCTGGGAATCGAACCCAGGCCCTCGCCGTAAGTATAATGGGTACTTGAGAGTTAGTGGACTGGTGTGAGTTGCATCCTGGGACAAAAGTGTTTTAATTTGCGGGAAATGCTCTACATAACAAGTGGCTTTCTATATAGTAGTATGTCACTGATCTCAGCTAGGTCTGTATACCTTGTACATGTACTTCTAGAAATAAACATATCATTATTAATACAAATACTTCACATTGTGTACAAGTTGTCTTTACGTTGGTGTAATAGAATACATAAATAATAACACTCTTATTCTCACGGGACACGCCATTTTTAGAGTGAAAGACGCCACCTGGCCCGGTGGCCTGGTGGCTACAGCTCCCGCTTCACACACGGAGGGCCCGGGTTCGACTCCCGGTGGGGGGAAACATTTCGACACGTTTCCTTACACCTGTTGTCCTGTTCACCTAGCAGCAAATAGGTACCTGGGTGTTAGTCGACTGGTGGGGGTCGCATCCTGGGGGACAAGATTAAGGACCACAATGGAAATAAGTTAAACAGTCCTCGATAACGCACTGACTTTCTTGGGTTATCCTGGGTGGCTAACCCTCCGGGGTTAAAAATCCGAACGAAATCTTATCTTATGAATGAAAGCATACGAAAGGAATAATGTTTTAGTTACGCCTAGTAGTACTACTGTGTACACATTTTCTCTGGTGATGGGCCCGAGAAAACGTTATTCTTTCCGTAACTCCTACAAACCGCCCAGCAACCACATATTTATCTTCATTTATTTAATTTTATTTATTTATTTATTAATTTGAACATGATACAGGGAAGTACAGGAATACATTAGTTAAAGTGCAACCTGCCAAAGCCCCTTGTATGTAGAGCATTATGGGCAGGTTAAAATTAACTTAAGATTAACTAAGCAATGATATATTCAGTGGTACAAAAATTATTGTTAACAGATAACAATTTAGTACAAGTTAGTATTACAAAGACAGATCATATGGTCATTTACTGTGTTGCTGAGTAATCAGTAGAATGGAGTATTATGTTAGGTAATGTAATTAGAAGTTTGATTGGGTCACAGGTTAGACATTTATGAGATACAATAATGAGAAACATTTGAGATACAGTTATTCAGTATTTATTTAGTTGTGGGTGAGTAAGTGATTTTTGAGAAGAGACTTGAATTTATAAACAGTGTTTCTTTTATATTCACAGGTAATGAATTCCAGATTTTAGGGCCTTTTATGTGCATTGAGTTTTTGCATAGTGTGAGATGGACACGAGGAACATCAAAGAGTGATCTGTGCCTTGTGTTATGGTCATGTGTTCTGTTGAGGTTGGCAAGATGTTTGAGGGGAGGGTTAATATCAGAGTTAAGTGTTCTATGTATGTAATAGGTGCAATAATAAGTATGGATGTTTTGTATGGTGAGTAGGTTGAGTGTTTTGAATATTGGTGGAGTGTGTTGTCTGTAGTGGATATGCCCTCGTCTGCTACACCTGACGTTACTATATAAGCGCCAGGATCCTTTCTTCTGCTTCAGAATCTCCACGACTATGGTGCTGTTCGCACCTACTCCTAGGTTGAGGGACTGATTACCTCATCTTCTGTACATAGTTCTACTGTCTTCAAGTTATGTCCTAGAATTTGTATTGATAAAGCCACTGGATGGCGAAACGTCTACAATAAAGATACCCAGATGTTGCACATGTGTCTTAATCTCATCAGGGAACATCTGTCTAATCTTGATTGGGGTTATCTAGCTAATGATTTTATTGACGATAATCATACTTATGAATATGAAGGGATCTGCTTTTATGATTGTTTTCTTAATAATGTACACAGTGCCCAGAGTATAAACATTCCCCAGAGAGAAATTAGGTCTAATAATAACGATCCCAAATGGGTTAACAGGAGGCTAAAGCATCTATTAGGGGAGAAAAGGGGAATTTATAGGCGCATCAGAAGAGGAGAGGTTAACCTTACTGACCAATATGTTCAGCTTAAAAGAGAAGTAAAAAAGGCGATTAGAAAGGCTAAACGTGACTATGAAATTAGAGTTGCTAATGAATCAAAGACTAATCCAAAGGGGTTCTTTCAAGTGTATAGGACGAAGGTGAAGGAAAAAGTAGGACCTCTGAAAACTGGGAATGGACAGCTGACGGATAATGAACTGGAAATGTGTTCCTTATTTAATGACTATTTTTTGTCAGTTTTTACACAGGAAGATGTAAATGAGATTCCAGTAATTAACAATTATTTAGTTCCTGATGAATATAAGTTAACTAATATTACTGTCACGAGAGACATGGTTATTAAACAGATAGACAAACTGAAACAAAATAAGTCCCCGGGACCCGATGAGTTGTTTTCAAGGGTACTTAAGGAATGCAAGATGGAGCTTAGTCAGCCACTAACGAGTGTATTCAATGCGTCCATCCTTACCAGTGTTGTGCCAGAGTTGTGGAAGATGGCTAATGTGGTTCCTATATTCAAATCAGGGGATAAGTCCACTCCTTCAAATTACCGTCCAATAAGCCTGACATCTATAGTGGGCAAGTTATTAGAATCAATTATAGCTGACATCAGAAGTCACCTTGAAGAGCATAACTTGATAAATGAATCTCAGCATGGATTCACGAGAGGTCGCTCCTGCCTGACAAACTTACTGACGTTCTTCAATAGAACATTTGAGGCAGTTGACAGTGATAAGGAATATGATATTGTTTATTTGGATTTTAGTAAAGCCTTCGACAGAGTACCTCACAAGAGACTCTTAAGAAAAGTGGCAGCTCATGGTATAGGAGGTAAAGTCCTAGCATGGATAGAGGCATGGCTTACCAATAGAAAGCAGAGAGTTAACATTAATGGAGTGAAATCTGAGTGGGGATTAGTCACTAGTGGCGTTCCACAAGGATCAGTTTTAGGCCCTCTCCTGTTCATAATTTACATTAATGACCTTGATGAGGGGATTACTAGTGACATGAGTAAGTTTGCTGATGATACAAAGATAGGCCGTATAATTCACTCTGAGGAGGATATCAATGAACTCCAGGACGATTTGAACAAATTAATGTCTTGGTCTGAAAAATGGCAGATGAAGTTTAATGTGGATAAGTGTAAGGTACTTGCCCTTGGTAATGAAAATAACCCTCGAAGCTATAATCTAGGTGAAGTAGAGCTTGGTCATACAGAATGTGAAAAAGACTTGGGAGTCATGGTAAGCAGAAATCTAAAGCCAAGACAGCAGTGCCTTAGTGTGCGCAACAAGGCCAACAGATTACTTGGATTTATCTCAAGAAGTATAAGTAACAGAAGTCCAAAAGTTATTTTACAGCTCTATACATCACTAGTGAGGCCTCATTTAGATTATGCTGCTCATTTTGGTCCCCTTACTACAGGATGGACATAGACTCATTAGAGAACATACAGAGAAGAATGACTAAAATGATTTACTGTGTAAGGAACATCCCGTATGAAGATAGACTTAAAGCCTTAAATCTCCACTCTCTGGAGAGGCGTAGAATGAGGGGAGATATCATTGAAGTGTATAAGTGGATGACGGGCATAAACAAGGGAGACATTAATAAAGTACTGAGGGTGTCGAACCAGGTAAGAACCAGGAATAATGGATTTAAGTTGGATAAATTTAGATTTAGAAAGGACATAGGTAAGTACTGGTTTTCTAACAGAGTTAGACCTTGTGCAGCTTTAAGAAGAGACTGGACAAATATATGAGTGGGAGGGGCTGGGTTTGATTGGTGTCACGGGGTACGGGAGTTATTTCTTGGGTAGCTTTAGGTAGATGTCGTTTTGATAAGGACCTGCCTCGTATGGGCCAGTAGGCCTTCTGCAGTGTTCCTACATTCTTATGTTCTAACACCCAGGTACCTATTTACTACTAGGTGAACAGTAACAGCAGTAGGAGATGAAAGGTAACTTGTAGATGTATGGTTCAGAGAACCGACATGTTGATAAATTAGACACATGTGCAACTCTTGGGTATCTTTATTGATGGACTGACCACATCGACTCAAGGTTGAGGGACTGATTACCTCATTCTCCTCCTGTTCTTCAAGATTCTCCTTTGTATGGACTGATGAAGCCACTGTGTGGCGAAACGTTTCCTCAATAAAGATACCCAAGAGTTGCACATGTGTCTAATTTATCGAAAGGTAACTTGTCCATACATCTCACCTTGCCCAGGATGCCACCCACAACAGTAAACTAACACCCAGGTACCTATTTACTGCTGCTGCTGCTGCTGCTGCCGCTGCCGCTGCCGCTGCTGCCGCTGCCGCTGCTGCTGCTGCTGCTGCTGCTGCCGCTGGTGCTGCTGCTGGTGCTGCTGCTGCTGCCGCTGCTGCTGCTGCCGCTGCTGCTGCCGCTGCCGCTGCTGCTGCTGTTGCTGCTGCTGCCGCTGCTGCTGCTGCTGCTGCTGCTGCTGCTGCTGCTACCGCTGCTGCTGCTGCTGCTGCTGCTGCCGCTGCTGCCGCTGCTGCTGCTGCTGCTGCTGCTGCTGCCGCTGCTGCCGCTGCCGCTACTGCTGCTGCTGCTGCTGCTGCTGCTGCTGCTTCCTCCTCTTCCTCCTCTTCCTTTTCCTCCTCTTCCTCTTCCTCCCCCTCCTCCTCCTCCTCCTGCTGGGTATTGACTGATAGGCAGTCCAAGGTTGCTTGTTTGTGTGTGTGTGTGTACTCACTTAGTTGAGGTTGCAGGGGTCGAGTCCAAGCTCCTGGACCCGCCTCTTCACTGGTCGCTACTAGGTCACTCTCCCTGAACCGTGAGCTTTATCATACCTCTGCTTAAAGCTATGTATGGATCCTGCCTCCACTACATCGCTTCCCAAACTATTCCACTTACTGACTAATCTGTGGCTGAAGAAATACTTCCTAACATCCCTGTGTTGTTGCTCATTATTATTATTAAAGATTAGCCGGTATTCTCCCGGCCCGGGCCTTTTCCAGTGGTGGCCCGGCCTTGGCTCCCTCTTTAGGGAGTGTCTGAGACCAAAGTCTCCCATGGGAGGAGGCACAAGTACCTCCTCATCTTTGGGACCAACTGTCCCCAGGCCTAGCCACAAGCTAGGCCTCTCTAGTCTGCCATCCCCGCCCCAAGGAGGCTAATGGGAATGACAGTCTTATGAGCTAAAGGCTCGGGCTCAGGCACCTACCCTACCCTAGAAGGGTTAGGCATGGTATCGATCCCCCTTGTTGTTGTGTCCCATCTCTGGAACATCCTGTCTCTGTACACCTTATCAATTCCTCTCAATATTTTATATTTCACTATCATGTCCCCCTTATCTCTCCTGTCCTCCGGTGTCGTCAGGTTGATTTCCCTTAACCTCTCCTCGTACGACATACCCCTTAGCTCAGGGACTAGTCTTGTTGCAAACCTTTGCACTTTCTAGTTTCTTTACGTGCTTGGCTAGGTGTGGGTTCCAAACTGGTGCCGCATACTCCAATATGGGCCTAACGTACACGGTGTACAGGGTCCTGAATGATTCCTTATTAAGATGTCGGAATGCTGTTCTGAGGTTTGCTAGGCGCCCATATGCTGCAGCAGTTATTTGGTTGATGTGCGCTTCTGGAGATGTGCCTGGTGTTATACTCACCCCAAGATCTTTTTCCTTGAGTGAGGTTTGTAGTCTCTGACCCCATAGACTATACTCCGTCTGTGGTCTTCTTTGCCCTTCCCCAATCTTCATGACTTTGCACTTGGTGGGGTTGAACTCCAGGAGCCAATTGCTGGACCAGGTCTGCAGCCTGTCTAGATCCCTTTGTAGTTCTGCCTGGTCCTCGTCCGATTGAATTCTTCTCATCAACTTCACATCATCTGCAAACAGGGACACTTCGGAGTCTATTCCTTCTCTCAGGTAGTTCACAAATACCAGAAACAGCACCGGTCCTAGGACTGACCCCTGTGGGACCCCACTGGTCACAGGTGCCCACTGACACCTCGCCACGTACCATGACTCGCTGTTGTCTTCCTAACAGGTATTCCCTGATCCATTGTAGTGCCTTCCCTGTTATCCCTGCTTGGTCCTCCAGTTTTTGCACCAATCTCATGTGTGGAACTGTGTCAAACGCCTTCTTGCAGTCCAAGAAAATGTAATCCACCCACCCCTCTCTCTTGTCTTACTGCTGTCACCCTGTACTCACCTAGTTGTACTCACCTAGTTGAGGTTGCGGGGGTCGAGTCCGAGCTCCTGGCCCCGCCTCTTCACTGATCGCTACTAGGTCACTCTCCCTGAGCCGTGAGTTTTATCATACCTCTGCTTAAAGCTATGTATGGATCCTGCCTCCACTACATCGCTTCCCAAACTATTTCACTTACTGACTACTCTGTGGCTGAAGAAATACTTCCTAACATCCCTGTGATTCATCTGTGTCTTCAACTTCCAACTGTGTCCCCTTGTTACTGTGTCCAATCTCTGGAACATCCTGTCTTTGTCCACCTTGTCCGCCTGTGTGTGTGTGTGTGTGTTAGTTACCATTTTGTCCTAGGCACATGTCTATGTGTGTGTGTGTGTGTGTGTGTGTGTGTGTGTGTGTGTGTGTGTGTGTGTGTGTGTGTGTGTGTGTGTGTGTGTGTGTGTGTGTGTGCGCGCGCGCGTGTGTGTGTGTGTGTGTGTGTGATAGCGCGGTGAACGGGTAGAAACAGGTGTGATAGAGACTTAGGGTGTACAAGCTCTGGCTGGTGGCACTCTGACGTCACACACATACATGCGCGCTAGCGCGTACACACACACACACATTAGCGATCAGTGAAGAGGCGGGGCCAGGAGCTGTTACTCGACCACTGCAACCTTACATAGGTGAGTACACACAGGTCCAAAGGAGCTATCACCTCTACTGTTCACCACACTAACATCACACTACACATAACACTGTCACACACGTGTACTCACCTAACTGTGGTTGCAGGGGTCGAGACTCAGCTCCTGGCCCCGCCTCCTCACTGAACGCTACTAGACGTGTGTGTGCGTGTGTGTGTGTGTGTGTGTGTACTCACCTAGTTGAGGTTGCGGGGGTCGAGTCCGAGCTCCTGGCCCCGCCTCTTCACTGATCGCTACTAGGTCACTCTCCCTGAGCCGTGAGCTTTATCATACCTCTGCTTAAAGCTATGTATGGATCCTGCCTCCACTACATCGCTTCCCAAACTATTTCACTTACTGACTACTCTGTGGCTGAAGAAATACTTCCTAACATCCCTGTGATTCATCTGTGTCTTCAGCTTTCAACTGTGTCCCCTTGTTACTGTGTCCAATCTCTGGAACATAGTGTCTTTGTCCACCTTGTCAATTCCTCTCAGTATTTTGTATGTCGTTATCATGTGTGTGTGTTTGTGTGTGTGTGTGTGTGTGTGTGTGTGTGTGTGTGTGTGTGTGTGTGTGTGTGTGTGTGTGTGTGTGTGTGTGTGTGTATGTGTGTGTGTGTGTGTGTGTGTGTGTGTACTCACCTATCTGTACTCACCTATTTGTGGTTGCAGGGGTCGATTCATAGCTCCTGGCCCCGCCTCTTCGCTGTGTGTGTGTGTGTGTGTGTGTGTGTGTGTGTGTGTGTGTGTGTGTGTGTGTGTGTGTGTGTGTGTGTGTGTGTGTGTGTGTGTGTGTGTGTGTGACGTCAGATGGCCACAAGTCAGAGCCTGCACTTGCTACGTCACTATCACACAGGTTGCAGCGTGCAAGGACACACACACACACACACACACACACATATAAGACAGACCCAAGGCAAACCCTCCTCACAGTCACTACTCACCAGCAGACCGGAACGCTCTTCCTACAGATCAGTTCTCTGCTCACAGACTGAACTCACTTGCTCACCAGCAGACCGGAACGATCTTCCTACAGATCAGTTCTCTGCTCACAGACTGAACTCACTACTCACCAGCAGACCGGAAAGCTCTTCCTACAGATCAGTTCTCTGCTCACAGACTGAACTCACTACTCACCAGCAGACCGGAAAGCTCTTCCTACAGATCAGTTCTCTGCTCACAGACTCACTTGCTCACACACCGACTCTCCAAGACTCATTTCAAGAGTCATCAACATAACTCCTTAACATTTCATTAAGGTAAGTTAATGCAAGGATCTTTCTTGATAATTAAGAATGAATAAGTATCATTATCTTATTCTTCTTAACGGAATTTCATCCTTAGGTTATAGAAATTGACAGCGTTCATTTCTAGACGTAATACCTGTAGAGCTCTACTGTTTCCCTGATAATGTATAATTCAAATAGAGCTTCAAGGAAGCCACCGAGGAAAAACAGGAAGCTCTCTTCCTCTGTATAAGTGGAAAGCTCTAACAGAGCTCTGTGTATTACTGTGCATGAGTGGAGAGCTCTAACAGAGCTCTGTGTATTACTGTGTATCAGTGGAAAGCTCTTACAGAGCTCTGTGTATTACTGAGTATGAGTGGAAAGCTCTAACAGAGCTATGTGTATTACTGTGTATGGGTGGAGAGCTCTAACACAGCTCTGTGTATTACTGTGTATGAGTGGAAAGCTCTAACACAGCTCTGTGTATTACTGTGAATTAGTGGAAAGCTCTAACACAGCTCTGTGTATTACTGTGTATGAGTGGAGAGCTCTAACAGAGCTCTGTGTATTACTGTGTATGAAAGCTCTAACAGAGCTCTGTGTATTAGTGTATGAGTGGAGAGCTCTAACAGAGCTCTGAATATTACTGTGTATGAGTGGAGAGCTCTAACAGAGCTCTGTGTATTACTATGTATGAATGGAAAGCTCTAACAGAGCTCTGTGTATTACTGTGTATGAGTGGAGAGCTCTAACAGATCTCTGTGTATTACTGTGTATGAGTGGAGAGCTCTAACAGAGCTCTGTGTATTACTGTGTATGAGTGGAGAGCTCTAACAGAGCTGTGTATTACTGTGTATGAGTGAAGAGCTCTAACAGAGCTCTGTGTATTACTGTGTATGAGTGGAGAGCTCTAACAGAGCTCTGTGTATTACTGTGTATGAATGGAGAGCTCTAACAGAGCTCACCTAATTGTGGTTGCAGGGGTCGAGACTCAGCTCCTGGCCCCGCCTCTTCACTGATCGCTACTGGGTCCTCTCTCTCTCTGCTTCCTGAGCTTTGCCATACCTCTTCTTAAAACTATGTATGGCTCCTGCCTCCACTACTTCACTTGCTAGGCTATTCCACTTCCTGACGACTCTATGACTGAAGAAATACTTCCTAACGTCCCTGTGACTCATCTGAGTCTTCAGCTTCCAGTTGTGACCCCTTGTCCCTGTGTCCCCTCTCTGGAACATCCTATCTCTGTCCACCTTGTCTATTCCCCGCAGTATCTTGTATGTCGTTATCATGTCTCCCCTGACCCTTCTGTCCTCCAGTGTCGTCAGTTCGATTTCCCTTAACCTTTCCTCGTACGACATTCCCTTGAGCTCTGGGACTAGCCTTGTTGCAAACCTTTGTACTTTCTCTAACTTCTTGACGTGCTTGACCAGGTGTGGGTTCCAGACTGGTGCTGCATACTCCAGTATGGGCCTAACATACACAGTGTACAGTGTCTTGAAAGATTCCTTATTAAGGTATCGGAACGCTATTCTCAGGTTTGCCAGGCGCCCGTATGCTGCAGCGATTATTTGGTTGATGTGTGCCTCCGGTGATGTGCTCGGTGTTATGGTCACCCCAAGGTCTTTCTCCCTGAGTGAGGTCTGTAGTCTTTGTCCACCTATCCTATACTCTGTCTGCGGTCTTCTTTGCCCCTTCCCAATCTTCATGACTTTGCATTTGGCTGGATTGAATTCGAGAAGCCAGTTACTGGACCACATGTCCAGCCTGTCCAGGTCTCTTTGCAGTCCTGCCTGGTCCTCGTCCGATTTAATTCTTCTCATCAACTTCAAGTCATCTGCGAACAGGGACACTTCAGAGTCTATTCCTTCCATCATGTCGTTCACATATATCAAAAATAGCACTGGTCCTAGAACTGACCCCTGTGGGACCCCGCTCGTAACAGGCGCCCACTGTGATACCTCTTCACGTACCATGACTCGTTGCTGCCTCCCTGTCAGGTATTCTCTGTGTATTACTGTGTATGAGTGGAGAGCTCTAACAGATCTCTGTGTATTACTGTGTATGAGCGGAGAGCTCTAACAGATCTCTGTGTATTACTGTGTATGAGCGGAGAGCTCTAACAGAGCTCTGTGTATTACTGTATGAGTGGAGAGCTCTAACAGAGCTCTGTGCATTACTGTGTATGAGTGGAGAGCTCTAACAGCTCTGTGTATTACTGTGTATGAGTGGAGAGCTCTAACAGCTCTGTGTATTACTGTGTATGAGTGGAGAGCTCTAACAGAGCTCTGTGTATTACTGTGTATGAGTGAAGAGCTCTAACAGATCTCTGTGTATTTATCAAGTGGGTTGATATTTAACGATAATTTCTGTCCCTGTACAGATAAGAACGTGAACAACAGGAGAACAGTTGTGAACAACGGGAGTACAAACAAGGAAGTGAACAACAGGAGTATAAGCCAGGTGAACAACGAGTACAGACATTAGAGTGAACAACACGAGTACAAGATGCCTCCCTGTACAACTGACTCAGATACTGTGAGTACAATTATTATTATTATTATTATTATTATTATTATTATTATTATTATTATAGGGAAGCTCTAAACGCACAAGTCACCCAACACATGGAGCATGGCAGGCAATCAGGCTTGATCCAAGGAAGGTGAGAGTAACTCTGATTCCTTGAATTAAGAGCCCTTCACCATCACACACCTGTGTGTGTGAGAGTGTGTATTAATTTGTATATGTATGTAGAGAGGCAGTGTATAAACACCTTGATGTGTATATCTCAGCGTATATACACTGGTAGTTTATATTAATAATTACTTATGTATTCAAATATATTTGAGCAGTGACATAAAGGCTTAATGACTCTCGTGTAGTAGACAGACTTGAAACTCTATTAACCAGTCAACTCCAGCCCACTCACACAGCTGTCAAATCAACAGATGACACTGACGGATGGCTGTCACTTGACGGACGAGCTGTCAAAGTGCATCAACAGTGACAATTTGACTGAACAACTTAAGTCCACCAGGAAGCTAAGATTACTGGTGTCCAGTCAGAGCTGCAGCTCTACCGTCCAAAAGATCATAGAGTCTGGAGCTCTAAAGAGACTTGTCAACTTCCTACAAGCTGAAGACTGGCAATTACAGGTGTGTTAATTTACAAGTGTGCTAATTTACATGTGTGTTAATTTACAGGTGTGCCAATTTACATGCATATTTATATTCTAATTACGTTAGATTTCCATTTATATTTTTA
The DNA here is from genome assembly GCF_038502225.1 of Cherax quadricarinatus. Lineage (NCBI taxonomy): Eukaryota > Metazoa > Arthropoda > Malacostraca > Decapoda > Parastacidae > Cherax > Cherax quadricarinatus. Next base: position 11,868,369 of record NC_091387.1, read on the forward strand.
ATAAAATCTCAGAACATTTTAGTTTACAAACATCAGTCAAGAAGTGCAACCAGTTTAAAATCTTTGTGTATGAGTGGAGAGCTCTAACAGAGCTCTGTGTATTACTGTGTATGAAAGCTCTAACAGAGCTCTGTGTATTACTGTGTATGAAAGCTCTAACAGAGCTCTGTGTATTACTGTGTATGAAAGCTCTAACAGAGCTCTGTGTATTACTGTGTATGAGTGGGGCAGCGGGGTCGTTGACCACCAGAACTCTCTCTAGGTATACCCATCCTGTGGGCGGTAGTCAAAAGATTACAGAAGTACATAATGGGTCCAGGGACTGTTCCTCAACATCACAGAAGTACATAATGGGTCCAGGGACTGTTTCTCAACATCACAGAAGTACATAATGGGTCCAGGGACTGTTCCTCAACATCACAGAAGTACATAATGGGTTCAGGGACTGTTCAACATCATAGAAGTATATAATGGGTCCAGGGACTGTTCCTCAACATCACAGAAGTACATAATGGGTCCAGGGACTGTTTCTCAACATCACAGAAGTACATAATGGGTCCAGGGACTGTTCCTCAACATCACAGAAGAACATAATGGGTCCAGGGACTGTTCCTCAACATCACAGAAGAACATAATGGGTCCAGGGACTGTTCCTCAACATCACAGAAGAACATAATGGGTCCAGGGACTGTTCCTCAACATCACAGAAGAACATAATGGGTCCAGGAAACAGCCGCAAGTTTTGATAGCTGAGCAAGTTACAATGGCAGTTGACTGTTTACATGTTTATATCTGGTCACAATCGTTATGAGTAGTTTATGCAGACAAGAATTATATCACACATGGGCAAAAAAGAAGTGGTAGTGATTATTTTCACTTGCTGTCGGATGCATCATAGACATGTGGCTCCTCCTGCATGATAGAAGGATAATGGCGTTTACCTGGAGAGAGTTCTGGGGGTCAACGCCCCCGCGGCCCGGTCTGTGACCAAGCCTCGTGGTGGATCAGGGCCATATCAACCAGGCTGTTACTGGTGGCTGCACGCAATATAACGTACGAACCACAGCCCGGTTGGTCAGGTACCGACTTTAGGTGCTCGTCCAGTGCCTGCTTGAAGACTGCCAGGGGTCTATTTGCAATCCCTCTTATGTATGCTGGGAGGCAGTTGAACAGTCTCGGGCCCCTGACACATATTGTATTGTCTCTTAACGTGCTAGTGACACCCCTGGTTTTCATTGGGGGGATGTTGCATCGTCTGCCCAGTCTTGCTTTCGTAGTGAGTGATTTTCGTGTGCAAGTTTGGTACTAATCCCTCTAGGATTTTCCAGGTGTATATAATCATGTATCTCTCCCGCCTGCGTTCCAGGGATGGACTGACTGGTGTCAGTCTCCCTTAGTATTAAGTCAATTAAGTTCACTGAAGTTCTTATCGTATTATTGTTCTCAAACTGCCAACTGGTAGCCCAAGATTGTAATCTACTCCTTCTGTGAAGGCATATAACTAATCTGATTCATCAGTTCCATCATTCATCTGAAAACTATTGCGAGACGTAAACCACAGAAGGTGCATTCCGACCCGCTGTCTACAGTCCTACCTTACTTATGCCTGACTTCTAACACCAGGAACAGTCCTACCTTACTTATGCCTGACTTCTAACACCAGGAACAGTCCTACCTTACTTATGCCTGACTTCTAACACCAGGAACAGTCCTACCTTACTTATGCCTGACTTCTAACACCAGGAACAGTCCTACCTTACTTATGCCTGACTTCTAACACCAGGAACAGTCCTACCTTACTTATGCCTGACTTCTAACACCAGGAACAGTCCTACCTTACTTATGCCTGACTTCTAACACCAGGAACAGTCCTACCTTACTTATGCCTGACTTCTAACACCAGGAAGCCACAATTGATACTTAAGTAGTTAAGAGTATTTACCTGGAGTTTACCTGGAGAGAGTTCTGGGGGTCAACGCCCCCGCGGCCCGGTCTGTGACCAGGCCTACTGGTGGATCAGAGCCTGATCATCCAGGCTGTTACTGCTGGCTGCACGCAAACCAACGTACGAGCCACAGCCCGGCTGGTCAGGAACCGACTTTAGGTGCTTGTCCAGTGCCAGCTTGAAGACTGCCAGGGGTCTGTTGGTAATCCCCCTTATGTATGCTGGGAGGCAGTTGAACAGTCTCGGGCCCCTGACACTTATTGTATTGTCTCTTAACGTGCTAGTGACACCCCTGCTTTTCATTGGGGGGATGCTGCATCGTCTGCCGAGTCTTTTGCTTTCGTAGTGAGTGATTTTCGTGTGCAAGTTCGGTACTAGTCCCTCTAGGATTTTCCAGGTGTATATATCATGTATCTCTCCCGTCTGCATTCCAGGGAATACAGGTTCAGGAACCTCAAGCGCTCCCAGTAATTGAGGTGTTTTATCTCCGTTATGCGCACCATGAAAGTCCTCTGTACATTTTCTAGGTCAGCAATTTCACCTGCCTTGAAAGGTGCTGTTAGTGTGCAGCAATATTCCAGCCTAGATAAAACAAGTGACCTGAAGAGTGTCATCATGGGCTTGGCATCCCTAGTTTTGAAGGTTCTCATTATCCATCCTGTCATTTTTCTAGCAGATGCAATTGATACAATGTTATGGTCCTTGAAGGTGAGATCCTCCGACATGATCACTCCCAGGTCTTCGACGTTGGTTTTTCGGTGTGTGTGGCTGGAATTTGTTTTGTACTCTGATGAAGATTTAATTTCCTCGTGTTTACCATATCTGAGTAATTGAAATTTCTCATCGTTGAACTTCATATTGTTTTCTCGATGATAGAGAATCAATTACAATTAAAGTGTCAACCTTTGATACATGGACACATTTGAGCGCAAGGATTATGGCAAAAGAGTTCTGTTTCATGGGTAGAGGCCCAGTTAATGATGCCTACTCCAATTTCTTTATGAGAGTCATCACTCTGTATGACAACAGCAGCACTACCAGCTGCACCAGTGGACTGGTGAACAGAACCAACAATGTAAATGAAGGAGTGCAATGGGTGACTAAGTCATTATATAGCTTAAGTCATCCTGCTTGGCTCCAAGGCAAAGCTTTGGTTGTGATTTAGGAATTTTTGGGGGAAAATGAATAGATATTGATTTTGAATAGGGTCACATACCATGGAGTGATGTAGTGCTGCTGTTGCCTTACTTAGTTCATGTGTCTGGTTCTTGCGGATGCCAGTTTCAGTTTTTATGATTTATTTGGAGTGTCCACCAGTGATGAGGAATGTTTGGATCGCTTCTGTGAAAGGGTTTGAATGGACTATATATTAACAGAGAATGTTATGTTGCAGCATGAAGCAGCATGGGTATTGTGCAACATAGCAGCAAGTATGAGTACTCACACCCAGGCTGTGGTTAATGCTGGTGGTGTGGGCAGCCTGGCGGCCCTGATGAAGCATTCTACCCACCAGGAACTATGCCACACAACAGCCTGGGCACTGAGCAACATTGCTGCTGACTCCAGTGCCGGGCGCGACCTCATCCTCTCTTTCGATATTCTTACGCCTCTCATACGGTAAGATCCGCGAAAATTATCCTTGGTACAGGAAGCATGAGTCAGTAAGATTATCTTATCCCTCTCACTGCTTCAAACTTCCTCTTCATATCCAAAGTTCTGTATAATGGCTCTGTGGCTCTGGTGGCCTGGTGGTTAACGCTCTCGCTTCACACGGTGAGGGCCTGGGTTCGATTCCCAGCCAGAGTAGAAACATTGGACGTGTTTCTTTCCACCTGTTGTCTATGTTCCCCATCAGTAAAATGGGTACCTGGGTGTTAGTCGACTGGTGTGGGTCGCATCCTGGGACACTGACCTAAGAAGGCCTGGTCACAGACCGGGCCGCGGGGGCGTTGACCCCCGGAACTCACTCCAGGTAAACTCCAGGTAGTCTGCAATACAAATTTTTGAAGTAATTTCATAACCAGCGAATTTCTACTCATATCTTGCTTCAATTGTCAGTGTTAAAACCTTAATTTTTCACCATTCTTCACGTGATCCATTGTATTTATTTTCTTCTACGTAATACTCTTCTCCTATCTCATGTATCTGCTGAAGAGGGGCCCAGTGTGAGGTCAGGATATACATAAAATAGAAACAAATAGATTGTTTTTAGATGGATTTTCAGGTTTGTAAGAGACTTGTTCAATATTGTGTAAGTCATATTTCAAGTGTGTAAGACAGACTTTTACAAGATGAAGAATCAGACACATACCTGGAGTTTACCTGGAGAGAGTTCCGGGGGTCAACGCCCCCGCGGCCCGGTCTGTGACCAGGCCTCCTGGGTATATTTATTTCTAGACTATTCGTCAACCAGTGGCTTTATTAAAACAAATTCTTGGATATAATAGAAAGACTGTAAAACTATGTACAAAAAAAAAGAGATAATCAGTCCGTCGGTCTTGGAGATAATGAATACCTTTCACAAGTTTGTTACACGGGCGAAACATCATATTAGGAACACTTGTGCTCAACAGCAGAGTTTCTCTCAACTAGAGATGTATCGGATATCTGCATCTGTGGAACATCCTCACAATTTCTTACATCCACATCTGCATTTTACTGTAAACAGACATCCGTATATGCATCTGCACCCACAAAATAAGACATCCTCATACACATCCGAGTTGGTTGAGCGCCTCAACCAACTCGTGTGTTGTCATGTGTTTCTCTGTATATGAATGTATTATTGTTGAGTCTGTCACCAAGTGTGTATTGATCACACACACACACACACACACACACACACACACACACACACACACACACACACACACACAAGGGAGGCTCAGCGGCAATACGAAAATGACATAGCATCGAAAGTCAAGACTGACCCGAAGCTGTTGTACAGCCACATCAGGAGGAAAACAACAGTCAAGGACCAGGTAATCAGACTGAGGAAGGGTGATGGGGAATTCACAAGAAACGACCGGGAGGTATGTCAGGAGCTCAACACAAGATTTAAAGAAGTATTTACAGTGGAAACCAGTAGGACTCCAGGAAATCAGAGCAGGGGGGTGCACCAGCAAGTGCTGGATGAGGTACATATAACCAAGGAGGAGGTGAAGAAGCTGCTATGCGAACTTGACACCTCAAAGGCGGTGGGACGAAACAACATCTCTCCGTGGGTCCTTAAAGAGGGAGCAGAGACATTGTGTGTACCATTAACAAAGATCTTCAACACATCATTTGAAACTGGGCAACTCCCCGAGGTATGGAAGATGGCAAATGTAGTCCCAATTTTTAAAAAGGGAGACAGACATGAGGCACTAAACTACAGACCTGTATCACTAACGTGTATAGTATGCAAGGTCATGGAGAAGATCATCAGGAGGAGAGTGGTGGAGCACCTGGAAAGAAACAAGTGTATAATTGACAACCAGCATGGTTTCAGGGAGGGAAAATCCTGTGTCACAAACCTATTAGAGTTTTATGACAAGGTGACAGAAGTAAGACAAGAGAGAGAGGGGTGGATCGACTGCATTTTTTTGGACTGCAAGAAGGCCTTCGACACAGTTCCTCACAAGAGGTTACTGCAAAAGCTAGAGGATCAGGCACTGCAATGGATAAGAGAATACCTTACAGGGAAGCAACAACGAGTCATGGTACGTGACGAGGTGTCAAAGTGGGCGCCTGTGACAAGCGGGGTTCCACAGGGGTCAGTCCTAGGACCTGTGCTGTTCTTGGTATATGTGGATGACATAACGGAAGGGATAGACTCAGAAGTGTCCTTGTTTGCGGACGATGTGAAGTTAATGAGAAGAATCAAATCGGATGAGGATCAGGCAGGACTACAAAGAGACCTGGACAGGCTACAAGCCTGGTCCAGCAACTGGCTCCTTGAGTTTAACCCCACCAAATGCAAAGTCATGAAGATTGGGGAAGGGAAAAGAAGACCGCAGACACAATATAGTTTAGATGGCCAAAGTCTGCAAACCTCACTCAAGGAAAAAGATCTGGGGGTGAGTATAACACCGAGCATATCTCCTGAGGCGCACATCAATCAGATAACTGCTGCAGCATACGGGCGCCTGGCAAACCTACGGATAGCGTTCCGATACCTCAGTAAGGAGTCGTTCAAGACTCTGTATACCATTTACGTCAGGCCCATACTGGAGTATGCAGCACCAGTTTGGAATCCACACCTAGTGAAGCACGTCAAGAAATTAGAGAAAGTGCAAAGGTTTGCAACAAGACTAGTCCCAGAGCTACGGGGATTGTCCTACAAAGAAAGGTTGAGGGAAATCGGCCTGACGACACTGGAGGCCAGGAGGGTCAGGGGAGACATGATAACGACATATAAAATACTGTGTGGAATAGACAAGGTGGACAAAGACAGGATGTTCCAGAGATGGGACACAGACACAAGAGGTCACAATTGGAAGTTGAAGACTCAGATGAATCAAAGGGATGTTAGGAAGTATTTCTTCAGTCATAGAGTAGTCAAGCCGTGGAATAGCCTAGAAAGTGAAGTAGTGGAGGCAGGAACCACACATAGTTTTAAGGCGAGGTATGATAAAGCTCATGGAGCAGGGAGAGAGAGGACCTAGTAGCAATCAGTGAAGAGGCAGGGCCAGGAGATATGACTCGACCCCTGCAACCACAAATAGGTGAGTACAAATAGGTGAGTACACACACATACACATACACACACACATACACTCAAACACACACACACACACACACACACACACACACACACACACACACACACACACACACACACACACACACACAGTCTGTCAGCAGACGTGGGTCACAAGGCTCCGATAACTTTAGTGGTTTTTAAGTCGTGCAGTAACTGCTAGCAGTAATCAGTGGTAGTGACAACATCAGTGAACAATCCTACGAGTGATAACCAGAGTTATTAGTTAAAATAAAGTCGAGAGGAAGCCTGAAATCTTTAATATTTCAAAGTGTCAAACCGCTAGTGGCTAGTAGGCTTCTGTTGCTACACAGATTCAAATATACAAAGATTCAAGTGAGTGTGGAAGCGGGTGTTCAAGAATTTCGAGAGATTGGATAACAAGTGAAATGTGGGGCACCATACAGTGAGAGTGAAAAAGTTAATAAGCAAAAGTAGAAAGTAAAAATATAATATATAACAAGGGAAAGTGGCAGTAGGCCTGCTGAAACAGTGACATCACAACAGTTGTGTGACATTATACATATATAGTGTAACACCGAATGTGAAGTGTATTCCAATATAAGTGAAGTGTATTCTATCATAAGTGACATTGAGGGACGCGGGATGCATGAGCATATACGGTTATAAAGATCACGGGTGAAGAATTTTCAAAATAGTGATAGAAGGCGTGTGTACGACGACTACGTCATCAGCATCTGGCAACTTGTCATCGCATCACTGCCAGCTTAAGTATCACTCACCTGTTGGGGTTGTTTTGGGGGTTCTGAATCCTGGTCTTGCGTCACTGTTAGATACTGGTCACTCACTCCTGCAAGTTATTACCAGAATTAGAGCAGAAATAGCATAGATAAGGTGAAGATAGTGTTGACTAGCGAGGAGCAGCCTAGCGAGGGGAAGCCTAGTGAGGGGAAGCCTAGTGAGGGGAAGCCTAGTGAGGGGAAGCCTAGTGAGGGGAAGCCTAGTGAGGGGAAGCCTAGTGAGGGTGACGTCAGACACTCCTAGAAGCTGAGACAAGCTAAATTTTACAACCTAATTACTTTCTGTGTTTTATAAGTAGAAGTGATAAGTGCTAGAATCACTGTTGGTAGTTTCAGAAATACAGGTATTACTACTGATATTTATTAGCAGTATGAATACTTAGAAGTGGGGGCACACATACACACGCGTGCGTGCACACACACACACACACACACACACACACACACACACATTCACAAACACACACACACACACACACACACACACACACACACACACACACACACACACACACACACACACACACACACACACCCATATACAGGATTTCACACCTTCCTGTGAAGTGACCCTCTAACCCTTCCTTCCCCCCCTGCCTCTCTCCCTCTCCTCTCCTCTCCTCTCCTCTCTCTCTCTCTCTCTCTTTCTCTCTCTCTCTCTCTCTCTCTCTCTCTCTCTCCCCTTTCTCTCCCCTTTCTCTCATCCTCCCTTCCTCTCTCTCTTCCTTTCTCTCTTCCTCTCACTCTCTCTCTCTTCCTCTCTCTCCCTCTCCCTCTCTCTCTCCTCCTCTATCTCTTCCTCTCTTCCTCTCTCTCTCTTCCTCTTCTCTCTCTCTCCCTCTCTTCCCTTGTCACTCCCCCCTCTCTCTTACCTTTTCCCTCTCTCACTTTCTCCCCCTTTCCCCCTCCTTCTACCCTCCCCTTCTCTCTCTTTCTCCCCCTCTCTCACTCTTTCCCCCTTTTTCTTTTTCACTTCCTCTTTTACTAAAAAAAAAAAATAAAATGGTTGGGACTCGCAGGAATCAGGTATCAGATGACAATGGTACTGGTAGGGAGCAATGGATGGAGGAGCAGTGGAAAAGGATAGAGCAAGAATGGGAGAGAAAATTAGGAGAGCTTTCTGAAAAAATGGAGAAAGAGCTCTCTGTGAAATGGGAAAAGAGGTTGGAGAAGGAGACGAAGAATTGGGAGGCACAAGTCGAAACTGTAGTAGCCAGGGTAAAGGTCCTAGAATTTGAGGTAAACAGGCTGAAGCAAGTCTCAGGGGTAGTGACCAGAGAAGACACACCATACGAAGCTGAGAGGCTGAACAGGAAGGAAGGAGATATGAAATATGCAAAGGTCCTATCAGCCTGCAAAGAAGGGCCAGGGAGTGGAAGGGAAGAGCAGATGGGTGCAGATGGAGAGGGAGATAGGTCGAATGCTGAGGCACAACCATGCTACCAAGAGCCACTGGAAAAATCAAGGGAGAAAATGACCACATACAGACAGGAACCAGAGTCACAGAGGGAGAGGCAATGGGAGGAGGAAAGGGCAAAATCAGTGTTTATCCATGGGCTTCGGGAGAGAGAGGAAAGGACACACTGAAAGACGGCAGGAAGAAAGAAAGGAGATTGAGAAAATCATCACGGAAATAGGGGGAGAAGACATGGACGAGATTGTAAATTTTCAGAGAATAGGGGGGTACTTGAAGGGGAGAAACCGACCGATCAAGCTGATTCTCAGGACAGAAACAGTGCGGAACAGGATCCTCCAAGAAAAACCACGGTTGAGAAGCTCGGAAGAGTACAAGAAGGTGTTCCTAGACAGAGACAGAACACAAAAAGAGAGACAGCAGCTGAGGGAGAGGACAAAAAAGCGAAAGGAGCTAGGAAAGGAGACAAGGATGGAACCAGCAGAGGTCAGTCAGAGCAGAACAGAGCAGCAAGAGCAAGCACACACACAACTATCCTCAGAACCCCACAACCTATCACACCATCCCAACACACAATACAATCCATACCCACAGCTTCCACCCAACCCCCAACCATAGAATCCCACAGTATGATACCAGGTCTCCCACCCCCACAGGCCCCCCAAACCACAGTGTTGGAAAGGAAACTGAAGGTATGGTACACAAACGCTGATGGAATAACAAACAAGTGGGAGGAGTGGCACAAAAGAGTCAAAGAGGCATCACCAGACATTATAGCAATCACAGAAACCAAGCTTACAGGTATGATAACAGATACCATCTTCCCAACGGGATACCAGATCCTGAGGAAAGACAGAAAGAACAGGGGAAGGGGGGAGGAGTGGCATTGCTGATCAAACACCAATGGAATTTTGATGAGCTGGAGAGAGGAGACAGCGGAGAAGTGATTGCATAGCGGGAACGCTTCACTCTGGAGGTCCCAAGGTGATAATTGGAGTGATGTATAACCCACCACAGAACAGTAGGAGGCCAAGGCAAGAGTATGACGAGAGCAATAGAGCGATGGTTGACACACTGGCTGCAGTGGCCAGAAGAGCTCATACATGCAGGGCAAAGCTCCTGATCATGGGCAACTTTAACCACAAGGAGATCGAATGGGAGAACTTGGAGCCACATGGGGGCCAAGATACATGGAGGGCTAAGATGATGGAGGTGGTACTGGAAAACTTCATGTACCAACACGTAAGGGACACTACAAGAGAGAGAGGAGAGGATGAACCAGCAAGACTGGACTTAGTATTCACCTTGAGTAGTGCAGATATTGAGGACATCACATATGAAAGACCCCTTGGGGCCAGCGATCATGTGGTTTTGAGCTTCGAATACACAATAGAGCTACAAGTGGAGGGGGAAGCAGGAAGGCCAGGATGAATGAAACCAAACTACAGGAAAAGGGACTACACAGGAATGAGGAACTTCCTGAATGAGGTTCAGTGGGACAGAACTGGCAGGGAAACCAGTTAATGACATGATGGAATATGTAGTCACAATGTGCAAGTAGGCTGAGGAAAGGTTTGTACCCAAGGGTAACAGGAATAATGAAAAAGCCAGGATGAGCCCATGGTTCACTCAAAGATGCAAGGAGGCAAAAACCAAGTGTGCTAGGGAATGGAAGAAATATAGAAGGCAAAGGACCCAGGAGAATAAGGAGAGCAGTCGTAGAGCCAGAAACGAATATGCACAGATAAGAAGGGAGGCCCAACGTCAATATGAAAACGACATAGCAGCAAAAGCCAAATCTGACCCGAAGCTGTTATACAGCCACATCAGGAAGAAAACAACCGTCAAGGACCAGGTAATCAGGCTAAGGAAGGAAGGAGGAGAGACAACAAGAAATGACAGTGAAGTATGTGAGGAACTCAACAAGAGATTCAAAGAAGTGTTCACAGAGGAGACAGAAGGGGCTCCAGAAAGACGGAGAGGTGGGGTACACCACCATGTGCTGGACACAGTACACACAACCGAGGAAGAAGTGAAGAGGCTTCTGAGTGAGCTAGATACCTCAAAGGTAATGGGGCCAGATAACATCTCTCCATGGGTCCTGAGAGAGGGAGCAGAGGCGCTATGTGTACCCCTAGAAACAATATTCAATACATCTATCGAAACAGGGAGATTGCCTGAGGCATGGAAGACAGCAAATGTGGTACTAATCTTTAAAAAAGGAGACAGACATGAAGCACTAAACTACAGACCAGTGTCGCTGACATGTATAGCATGCAAAATCATGGAAAAGATTGTCAGGAGAAGAATGGTGGAACATCTAGAAAGGAATGATCTCATCACCAGCAGACAACATGGTTTCAGAGATGGGAAATCCTGTGTCACAAACCTACTGGAGTTCTATGACATGGTGACAGCAGTAAGACAAGAGAGAGAGGGGTGGGTGGATTGCATTTTCTTAGACTGCAAGAAGGCGTTTGACACAGTACCACACAAGAGATTAGTGCAAAAACTGGAGGACCAAGCAGAAATAACAGGGAAGGCACTGCAATGGATCAGGGAATACTTGTCAGGAAGACAGTAGCGAGTAATGGTACGAGGCGAGGTGTCAGAGTGGGCACCTGTGACCAGCGGGGTCCCACAGGGGTCAGTCCTAGGACCAGTGCTGTTTCTGTTATTTGTGAACGACATGACGGAAGGAATAAACTCCGAGGTGTCACTGTTTGCAGATGACGTGAAGTTGATGAGAAGAGTTCATTCGATCGAAGACCAGGCAGAAATACAAAGGGATCTGGACAGGCTGCAGACCTGGTCCAGCAACTGGCTCCTGGAGTTCAATCCCACCAAGTGCAAAGTCATGAGGATTGGGGAAGGGCAAAGAAGACCACAGATGGAGTACAGTCTAGGGGGTCAGAGACTACAAACATCACTCAAGGAAAAAGATCTTGGGGTGAGTATAACACCAGGCACATCTCCTGAAGCGCACATCAACCAAATAACTGCTGCAGCATATGGGCGCCTGGCAAACCTCAGAACAGCATTCCGACATCTTAATAAGGAAACGTTCAGGACCCTGTACACCGTGTACGTTAGGCCCATATTGGAGTATGCGGCACCAGTTTGGAACCCACACCTAGCCAAGCATGTAAAGAAACTAGAGAAAGTGCAAAGGTTTGCAACAAGCCTAGTCCCAGAGCTAAGAGGTATGTCCTATGAGGAGAGGTTAAGGGAAATCAACCTGACGACACTGGAAGACAGGAGAGATAGGGGGGACATGATAATGACTTACAAAATACTGAGAGGAATTGACAAGGTGGACAAAGACAGGATGTTCCAGAGACTGGACACAGTAACAAGGGGACACAGTTGGAAGTTGAAGACACAGATGAATCAAAGGGATGTTAGGAAGTATTTCTTCAGCCACAGAGTAGTCAGGAAGTGGAATAGTTTGGGAAGCGATGTAGTGGAGTCAGGATCCATACATAGCTTTAAGCAGAGGTACGATAAAGCTCATGGTTCAGGGAGAGTGACCTAGTAGCGACCAGTGAAGAGGCGGGGCCAGGAGCTTGGACTCGACCCCTGCAACCTCAACTAGGTGAGTTCAACTAGGTGAGTACACACACACACACACACACAAACTCAAACACACACACACACACACACACACACACATACACTCAAACACACACACACACACACACACACATACACTCAAACACACACACACACACACACACACACACACACACACACACACACACACACACACACACACACACACGGACACAGGTACAAGGGGTCACAACTGGAAGCTGAAGACTCAGACGAGTCACAGGGACGTTAGGAAGTATTTCTTCAGTCATAGAGTTGTCAGCAAGTGGAATAGCCTAGCAAGTGAAGTAGTGGAGGCAGGAACCATACATAATAATAATAATAATAATAATAATAATAATAATAAAATCTTTATTTACTACAAGTACATGTACAAGGTATACAGTCCTAGCTGACAACAATGACATACTACTATATAGAAACTCCCTTGTTATGCTCTGCATTTCGGGCAAATTAGGTCAGTGTCCCGGGATGCGACCCACACCAGTCGACTAACACCCAGGTACCCATTTTACTGATGGGGAACATAGACAACAGGTGGAAAGAAACACGTCCAATGTTTCTACTCTGGCTGGGAATCGAACCCAGGCCCTCGCCGTGTGAAGCGAGAGCGTTAACCACCAGGCCACCAGAGCCACATAGTTTTAAGAAGAGGTATGACAAAGCTCAGGAAGCAGAGAGAGAGACGACCCAGTAGCGATCAGTGAAGAGGCGGGGCCAGGAGCTGAGTCTCGACCCCTGCAACCACAATTAGGTGAGTACAATTAGGTGAGTACACACACACACAAACACACACACACACACACACACACACACACACACACACACACACACACACACACACACACACAGCAATAGGGTAGTCATGAAGTGGAATAGCCTAGCAAGTGATGTAGTGGAGGCAGGAACCATACATAGCTTTAAGACGAGGTATGACATGGCTCAGGAAGCAGAGAGAGAGAAAGGACCTAGTAGCAATCAGTGAAGAGGTGGGGCCAGGAGCTGAGTCTCGACCCCTGCAACCACAATTAGGTGAGTACAATTAGATGAGTACACACACACACACACACACACATACATACATCTTAGAAGGAGCTCAACACGAGATTTAAGGAAGTATTCACAGTGGAGACAGGAAGGACTCTGGGAAGACAGGACAAAGGGGCACACCAACAGGGAATACACCAACAACTGAGAAGGTGAAGAAGCTGCTAAGTGACCTTGATACCTCAAAAGGCAATGGGACCGGACATCTCCCTGTGGGTCCTTAGAGAGGGAGCAGAAATGCTGTGTGTTCCATTAACCACAATATTCAACATGTCCCTTGAAACTGTGCAACTACCCGAGGCATGGAAGATGGCAAATGTAGTTCCCATCTTTAAAAAGGAGACAGAAAAGAGGCACTAAATTACAGACCAGTGTCACTGACAAATATAGTATGTAAAGTCATGGAGAAGATTATCAGGAGGAGAGTGGTGGAGTGCCTGGAACAGAACAAGATTATAAATGACAACCAGCACGGATTCATGGAAGGCAAATCTCATGCCACAAACCTTCTGGAGTTTTATGACAAAGTTACAGAAGACATGAGAGAGAGGGGTGGGTTGATTGCACTTTCTTGGACTGCAAGAAGGACTTCGACACAGTTCCTTACGAGAGATTAGTGCAGAAACTAGAGGATCAGGCACGTATAATGGGAAGGGCACTGCAATGGATCAGAGAATACCTGACAGGGAGGCTACAATGAGTCATGGAACATGATGAGGTATCACAGTGGGCACCTGTGATGAGCAGGGTCCCACAGGGGTCGGTCCTAGGAGCAGTGCTTTTTTGGTATATGTGAATGACATGATGGAAAGGATAGACTCAGAGGTGTCCCTGTTTGCAGATGATGTGAAGTTAATGAGAAGAATTTAATCAGATGAGGATCAGGCAGGACTTCAAAGAGACCTGGACAGGCTAGACATTTGGTTCAGCAACTGGCTTCTCAAATTCAACCCTGCCAAATGTAAAGTCATGAAGATAGGGGAAGGGCACAGAAGACCGCAGACAGAGTATAGGCTAGGTGGCCAAAGACTACAGAACTCACTCAGGGAGAAAGACCTTGGGGTGAGTATAACACCAAGCACGTCTTTGGAAGCACACATCAACCAGATAACTGCTGCAGCATATGGGCGCCTGGCAAACCTGAGAACAGCATTCCGATACCTTAGTAAGGAATTGTTCAAGACACTGTACACTGTGTACGTCAGGCCCATACTGGAGTATGCAGCACCTGTTTGGAACCCGCACTTGATCAAGCACGCCAAGAAATTAGAGAAAGTGTGAAGGTTTGCGACAAGGTTAGTTCCAGAGCTAAGGGGAATGTCCTATGAAGAAAAATTAAGGGAAATCGGCCTGATGGCACTGGAGGACAGGAGGGTCAGGGGAGACATGATAACGACATATAAAATACTGCGTGGAATAGACAAGGTGGACAAAGACAGGATGTTCCAGGGAGGGGACACAGAAACAAGAAGCCACAATTGGAAGTTGAAGACTCAGATGAGTCAAAGGGATGTTAGGAAGTATTTCTTCAGTCACAGAGTTGTCAGGCAGTGGAATAGCCTAGAAAGTGATGTAGTGGAGGCGGGAACCATACATAGTTTTAAGACGAGGCTTGATAAAGCTCATGCAGCAGGGAGAGAGAGGACCCAGTAGCAACCAGTAAAGAGGCAGGGCCAGGAGCTAAGACTCGACCACTGCAACCACAAATAGATGAGTACACACACACACACACACACACACACACACACACACACACACACACACACACTCACACACATATATATATATATATGCAATAAGATCACAGTAAACAGGTGATTTCAGAATATGCAAAACAACCACTCTGAAAGAATTGAGAAATTCCAAGCGCTTTCGTGACTACTCACATTATCAAGGAACGATGTGAGTAGTCATGAAAGCGCTTGGAACTAATCTATTCTTTCACAGTGGTTGTTTTGCATATATATATATATATATATATATATATATATATATATATATATATATATATATATATATATATATATATATATATATATATATATATATATATATACTGTATATATATGTATATATATATATATATATATATGTATGTATGTATGTATATATGTATATGTCGTGCCGAATATGTAAAACTGGTCAATTAGCAAGAACTCATTTAAAATTAAGTCCTTTTCAAAATTTTCTCTTATACGTTTAAAGATATATTTTTTTCATTAATGTTGATGTAAAAATTTTTAATTTTGCACCAAAAGAATCTTAGAAAACTTACCTAACCTTATTATAACAAGAACAATTTATTTTAGCCTAACCCAACTAAATATATTTTAGATTTGTTTACAATAATTTATTACTAAACAAACACAGTGAAATATATTTTTCTTGTTAGGTTCAGAATGATTTTGGCAAAATTATTGCATACACAAATTTTCACTTGTCCTATATGGCAAGATGAGCGTTGCTATTTAAGCCAAGATCGCAAGTTCTGCCTATTCGGCACGATATATATATATACAGTGGACCCCTGAGTTTCGTGATTAATCCATTCCAGAGAGCCTGCCGAAAGTCGAAAATCATGAAACTCAAAACCATTTTCCCCATAAGAAATAATGGAAATAAAATTAATCCGTTCCAGACGCCCAAAAATATTAAAATAAAATATTTTTTTTTAAATTAAATAAAGATTTACATAGTGAAATCAATGACAAATCAAGTACATACATATAAAAAATGATAATAACATTACTCTTACCTTTACTGAAGACTTCTGGGTGGATGGAAGACGGGAGGAGGGGATAGGAGGAAGGTGTAAACTATTGTTGGAAAGGAGAATCTCCTTCCATTAGGACTTTAGGTAGCAAGTCCTTATCTGGGGTTACTTCCCTTCTTCTTTTAATGACACTGGGAACAACTTGAGAGTCACTGGACCCCTATCGCACAAAATATCTGTCCAGAGAGGTCTTTTTTTGGCGTTTCTTTAAGATTTTCCTGAAGTGGGACACAACACTGTCATTGTACATGCTGCAGATATGGCTTGTTTCAGCATGGTCAGGGTGATACTTTTCAACAAAACTTTGCAACTCATTCCACATTCTACACATGTCCTTAATCACTGAAGAAGGCACCTCATCCACTCCCTCTTCCTCCTCCTCTGAAGCAAGTTCCTCGGCTGTGGTCTGATGCTGTTCCAGTTGAAGCTCTTGCAGTTCGTCAGTGGTTAGCTCTTCCCTGTGATCCTCCACTAGCTCTTCCCTGTGATCCTCCACTAGCTCTTCCCTGTGGTCCTCCACCAACTCTTCCACATCCCCGTCACTCACTTTATTTACCAAAGGGCTTGCACTAGCTTTCCTTGGGTCCATGATGACTTATTTAGCAGTTGCAAGCACAAAAAACAATGGATTATCAAATACATTGTATGAACCCGTGGGGTGATGGTCACGTGTTGGTAAACAATGGCACACTGAGCGTGAATGGCGTGGGAGACTCGCTTTGTGTGAGCTGTGACGGGCGGACGGGTACCGGATGGTCACCAAAACACGAGTTTTTTCACGAAACTCGAGGCCAAATTAAAAAAAAAAAACTCGCCGAAGGTCGAATTTCACGAAAGTCAAGGCTGCTGAAACTCGAGGGTCCACTGTATATATATATATATACGTATGTATTTATATATATATATATATATATATATATATATATATATATATAATATATATATATATATATATATATATATATACAGTGGACCCCCGGTTAACGATATTTTTTCACTCCAGAAGTATGTTCAGGTGCCAGTACTGACCGAATTTGTTCCCATAAGGAATATTGTGAATTAGATTAGTCCATTTCAGACCCCCAAACATACACGTACAAACGCACTTACATAAATACACTCACATAATTGGTCGCATTGGGAGCTGATCGTAAAGCGGGGGTCCACTGTATATATATATATATATATATATATATATATATATATATATATATATATGCAAAACAACCATGGGAGAGTAGAATGATAGCTCTAGGCCTTTTGCATTGCAATAAATGCATCATCAGGAGCTTGCAAAACTCCAGAAAGGAGGAGGATGTCCAATAAGTGCATTCCCATAGGATGTCTTCACATGGAGTGAGTGAAATGAGGGAGGAAGAGAGGGAGAGAGAGGATACCGGAAGTGCCCCCAGGCACACCAGCATCCATGGATCCATGGGAACACCAGCATGATATCAGTACCTTTACAAACATAAATATATTGTCAGTGATATAGAAGTCACTGTCAATTATATGACAGCCACCCATGGGACCCTGAGGGGGAGGCGAAAAAACATAAACATTTAAAGGGGAGACTTCTCAAAGTAAACAGGGCTCGTTAAAATAAATTCGTTTAAAGAGAGAGGCATCTGTAACAACAAGGAAGATGGCCAAGGTTAATCAAACTCTAGTTCAACCTTCAGAAACTGCAGGAAAAAATAGGCCCTAATTCCTTGGTGTGGCACTACATTTAAGACAGTCTAATGCATTTGTATAAGAGCCCAATTTTAGACTGTGTACTATTGCCTTAACTAAAAATGCATCTAATTTGAACAGCCCATCACTGATATTGTATAATGATTGCCTATCATGCTTAATAATTGCCGATTCTACAATATTCCTTTCAAGCCAGGAGGAACAGGGAGGATGACTCTTGCTTCCTGCCAATTTTCCGGGTTATTACAAGCTCTAATATGGTTGAAAATTGCGTTCAACTCCTGTCCCAGATAGGAGAGACTGCAACCGCTGCAACCAACTCTGTAAGCACCACCAACACGTTGTTGGATTGCATTCTTTATCAGGATGCTTCTAATAGTCCATGAATTTTTAAAAACTACTTGTATATTAAATCTTCTAAGAGCATTTGGCAGGTTAGATAAATTCTGGTTATATGGGAGGACTAGCACATTCTTGGTCTGAGGTGTTATCCTAGGTTCTGTTCTATAATAAGTTTTCTTAGCTGCCAGCAAGGCAGATTCCACAAACATCTTCGGATACTGCAATTAAATGCCAATGTCAAATATTTTCTTAATTTCTTCATCTAGGAACTCCAGCCTGCACACTCTATAGGCTCTCAAAAACATAGTAAGAATCACACTCCTTTTGACTTTAGTCTCAGTAGTAGTGAATGTGTGAGCACACATTGGTGGCCTTCCTATATACTGTGAACTTTAACTTTCTATCAACCCGGTGTATCAACACATCTAAGAATGGAAGTTTACAGTCCACCTCTTTCTCCACAGTGAATTTAATAGATGGGACTAAAGTGTTAAGTCTTGATAAAAATGTATCAAGGGCCATATCATTTGGCCAAAGACACAAGACGTTATCCACATATCTGAACTATTTAGCTCTACATGGCAGGATACCTTTCAACAGTCTAGCCTCGAAAAATTCCATATGCAGATTGCTCAATAAGGGGACAACGGATTACCCATCGCCATTCCCTGGTTTTGAGCATAGTATTTCCCCTCAAACTCAAACTTGCAATCAACTACACACAGCTTAGTCAATTTAACAATGGCATTTTTATTAAAAGGCAAAGAGAACTCATCTAATTCTTCTTCCAAATAAGATAGCAAGTCGGGAACAGAGAGACTCGTGAACAGCGCAGTGACATCAAAACTAACAAGTACAAAATCGTTAGACATGTTGATATTTTGCAATTTGCCGATGAGATCAACATTGTTTTTTAAGTGGGCTTCAGAAATGTTGCCAAGCAAAGGAGTTAATATTTTGACAAGGCATATGAAGCCAAATGGGTAAAATTGGTCAATTAGCAAGAACTCATTTAACATTAGGTCCTTTCTAAAATTTTCTCTTATACATTTAAATATACATATTTTTTCATTCATGTTAATGTAAAAATTAATAATTTTGTACCAAAAGAATCTTAGAAAACTTACCTGACATTATAATAAGTGTAATTTAATTTAGCCTAATACAAATACGTAAGTATATTTTAGATAAGTTTACAATAATTTAATAATAACAAACACAATAAAATATATTTTTTTCGTTAGGTTCAGAACGACTTTTGTGAAATTATTTCATGCACAAATTTTCGCTTGTCTTATTCGGCAAGAAGAGCATTACTATTTAAACCAAAATCCTAAGTTTTACGTTTCAGAGAATCTTTTATTTCCTCTTCAGAATGGTGAATGAGAGTGAGAATCAAGTTCTAACAACAGCCACTTGGTTCCTACTTAATCTTTGTCTGCCACAACACCTGCCAGTTAACCTGGGCCAGATGGTGAGGTGTCTACCAACCATCTGTGACCTCATCTTCCACAAGGATGCCCAGGTGGAAGAGGATGCTTGCATGGCACTCACTAACCTGGCCACAACATACAAACACCAACTTCAGGCTGTCCTCTGCCCTGAATTCTACTCTAAACTTGTTCAGTTTCATAAGTGAGTACTGCAGAGAGCCTTCTGCTTTACTAACCTTGACTCACATACATAAATAATGCACGATAGTTTTTGACCTAGACAGAGCTAGATAGTTCATTTCATCAGATAGCTTCAGTGTGGACATCCAAGTCTTCTTATATCTGTCTTTACCATGTACTCTCATGTACTCATATGTCCTACCACGGTACTAGCTACCATTATATTTCCCTATACATTGAGAGAAACGTGCAAATAAACGCCTGTCTCTTTTCCTTTGGTCAGTGTACATGTAAATCATTTTTATATGTGGTTCCTTTAAATGTCGTGAAATATTCTTGGTCCACACAGACTGAACCCTGGGAAGAGCAAAGTAAACAAACTTGTCAACGTGTTGCAGGAACTGCAACCAGCAACTGACATCAATAATCAGGTACGATTGCTGATAAATGGTTCAGAGAACCAATAAGTTGATAAATTAGACACACGTGCAAAACTTATGTATCTTTATTGTGGAAAGAGTCTTATCAAGAATGATGGACTGAACACATCGACTCCAGGTTGAGGGACTGATTACCTCAAACTCCTTCCGATCTTAAACCCTTCTTCTCTGTATTAGACTGAGGAGGGCACTGAGTGGTGATGCGTTTCCACAAGTGTTACACATGTCTAATTTATCAACATACGATTGTCTATAGAATGATATTTTCCATTACTAATTACCAAATATAACAGCTGTCAAGCAGTTATACAGATTACATTTTCTTTTAAAAGGTAATTGGAGCAGTTAGTGTTTCTCCTGAGAGGGGAACATCAACACTGTCAACACCAAGGAAGACTCCACTTGCAAAAACCATCAAAAGATCCAACATGAAACGGTGCATCAGCCCTTCCTCCTGGGATGTTGCTACCAGAAGTACACCGAAGAGGTGTAGGGATGCTTCACGGGATGTTCGAAATGATGCCCCACTCAAGAGGGTCATCAGAACACGAGCTTCAGCAAGGCTTTTGATGTTCAGGACTCCTGGTCAGTCAACCTCAAGCAGTGTTAAGAAGGTATGATTGCTTGGTAATTTTAATGTCTTCATTGAAGATAATGCAGTGGACCCTCAGTTAACAATGTCATCTGATAACGTAAAAATCGGATAACGACATGTTTTTGCATCAAATATTGGCTCAGTTAACGACAAAGAATTCGGTTAAAGTCATTCACCCGAACGTGTCTGCGGGGCCTGAGTGGCCCAGCCACTCCATGTACAGCCAGTGTGCCATTGTTTACAAGCCAGTGAGGACGATTCCAAGCATACATGCGATACATTTTGTATTATTTTATTATTATTATCACACTGGCCGATTCCCACCAAGGCAGGGTGGCCCGAAAAAGAAAAACTTTCACCATCATTCACTCCATCACTGTCTTGCCAGAAGGGTGCTTTACACTACAGTTTTTAAACTGCAACATTAACACCCCTCCTTCAGAGTGCAGGCACTGTACTTCCCATCTCCAGGACTCAAGTCCGGCCTGCCGGTTTCCCTGAACCCCTTCATAAATGTTACTTTGCTCACACTCCAACAGCACGTCAAGTATTAAAAACCATTTGTCTCCATTCACTCCTATCAAACACGCTCATGCATACCTGCTGGAAGTCCAAGCCCCTCGCACACAAAACCTCCTTTACCCCCTCTCTCCAACCTTTCCTAGGCTGACCCCTACCCCGCCTTCCTTCCACTACAGACTGATACACTCTTGAAGTCATTCTGTTTCGCTCCATTCTCTCTACATGTCCGAACCACCTCAACAACCCTTCCTCAGCCCTCTGGACAACAGTTTTGGTAATCCCGCACCTCCTCCTAACTTCCAAAATACGAATTCTCTGCATTATATTCACACCACACATTGCCCTCAGACATGACATCTCCACTGCCTCCAGCCTTCTCCTCGCTGCAACATTCATCACCCATGCTTCACACCCATATTACTTGGAGAGAGTTTCGGGGGTCAACGCCCCCGCGGCCCGGTCCGTGACCAGGCCTCCTGGTGGATCAGCGCCTGATCAACCAGGCTGTTGCTGCTGGCTGCACGCAAACCAACGTACGAGCCACAGCCCGGCTGATCAGGAACTGACTTTAGGTGCTTGTCCAGTGCCAGCTTGAAGACTGCCAGGGGTCTGTTGGTAATCCCCCTTATGTGTGCTGGGAGGCAGTTGAACAGTCTTGGGCCCCTGACACTTATTGTATGGTCTCTTAACGTGCTAGTGACACCCCTGCTTTTCATTGGGGGGATGGTGCATCGTCTGCCAAGTCTTTTGCTTTCGTAGTGAGTGATTTTCGTGTGCATTCACACGTTGGTAAAACTATACTCTCATACATTCCCCTCTTTGCCTCCAAGGACAAAGTTCTTTGTCTCCACAGACTCCTAAGTGCACCACTCACTCTTTTTCCCTCATCAATTCTATGATTCACCTCATCTTTCATAGACCCATCCGCTGACACGTCCACTCCCAAATATCTGAATACGTTCACCTCCTCCATACTCTCTCCCTCCAATTTGATATTCAATCTTTCATCACCTAATCTTTTTGTTATCCTCATAACCTTACTCTTTCCTGTATTCACCTTTAATTTTCTTCTTTTGCACACCCTACCAAATTCATCCACCAATCTCTGCATTTTGTATTATTCCATTGTTTTTAGTGCTTGTAACTGCTAAATAAGGCACCATGGGCCAAAAGAAAGCTTCTAGTGCCAGCCCTGTGGTAAAGAGGGTGAGAAATACTATTGGATTCATGAAAGAGATCATCACAAAATACAAGTGGAGTGTGTGTCTCTGAGCTGGCCAGGTTGTATAACAAACCCCATACAACCATCGCTACTATCTTGGCCAACAAAACGGTAATCAAGGAAGCTGTTGTTGTGAATGGTGCAAATATGCTTACAAAACAGAGATCGTATATACTACTCAAAGATGTGGAGAGACTGTTGTTGGTGTAGATCAACGAGAAACAATTATCCAAGAAACAATTAACCTCAGAGGGTTAACCACCCAGGATAACCCAAGTCAGTCAGTGCATCATCGAGGACTGTAATTTATTTCCATTGGGGTCCTTTATCTTGTCCCCCAGGATGCAACCCACACCAGTTGACTAACACCCAGGTAAACAGGAAAAAATGCATGGAACTAGTGCTCATATTGGTAAATTTAAGGCCAGCAACGGTTAGTTTGAGAGATTTAAGAATCTCTAAAATCTTTGAAAAATTAATTCATAAGTGTATCTATTCTTACCTCATCTCCTACAACATACTCAACCCCTGTCAGTTTGGGTTCATGCCTAATGAAAATATGAATGATGCTATTATACACATGCTAGAACATATTTACACTGCAATAGAGAAAAAAGAAGTCCCACTGGGGATCTTCATTGATTTACGTAAAGCTTTTGATACAGTTGACCATGACTTGCTCCACATAAAATTGTCACACTATGGTATAAGAGGGCACTCCCTCAACTACCTAAAGTCATACCTCAGCAACAGAACCCAATATGTGTACACAAATGGGGCACTCTTCCGCACAGCAAATTACAGTTGGTGTCCCACAGGGAAGTGTCCTAGGCCCTCTTCTCTTTCTCATATACATAAGTGACCTACCAAATGCATCGCAACTACTCAAATCAACACTATTTGCAGATGACACTACATACGTTTTCTCTCACCCGAGCCCAGTCATGCTAGCCAATATTGTAAATATGGAATTACAGAAAATATCAACCTGGATGAAGACCAACAAACTTACTCTAAACATTGACAAAACCTACTTCATTCAGTTTGGTAACAGAGCTACAGATGTGTCTCTTAACATAATGATAAATGGATCACCTATCACAAAACTCACAGAGGGAAAATTCTTAGGAATCCACCTTGATAATAGACTCAAATTTCAAACACATATACAACAAATTTCCAAAAAAATTTCCAAGACCGTAGGCATATTATCGAAGATACGGTACTATGTTGCACAGTCAACCCTCCTGGCCCTATATCACTCACTTATTTACCCCTATCTCACCTATGGAATTTGTGCATGGGGATCAACATGTTTATAAATTCAAGTCACTTCTCAAAAATCACTTACTCACCCACAACTAAATAAATACTGAATAAGTATCTCATAAATTGTATCTCATAAATGTTTCTCATTATTGTATCTCATAAATGTCATACTGTGACTCAATCAAACTGTTACTATTTAACTTCACTACCCAACATAATGCTCCATTCTACTGATTACACAGCATCACAGTAAATGACCATATGACCTGTCTTTGTAATACTCATTTGTACTAAATTGTTATCTGTTTACAATAATTTTTGTACCACTGAATATATCATTGCTTAGTTAATCTTAAGTTAATTTTAAGCTGCCCATAATGCTCTGCATACATGGGGCTAAGATAAGATTTCGTTCGAATTTTTAACCCCGGAGGGTTAGCCACCCAGGATAACCCAAGAAAGTCAGTGCGTCATCGAGGACTGTCTAACTTATTTCCATTGGGGTCCTTAATCTTGTCCCCCAGGATGCGACCCACACCAGTCGACTAACACCCAGGTACCTATTTGCTGCTAGGTGAACAGGACAACAGGTGTAAGGAAACGTGTCGAAATGTTTCCACCTGCCGGCTTTGGCATGCTGCACTTTAAAAATTGTATTCCTTGTACTTACCTATATCATGTTCAAATAAATAAATAAATAAATAAATAGTGGCATACACAGTGTGATAAGGCATGGAGAAGCTGAAAAATTCCAGCCCCATCAAGTGTTCAATTGTGACAAAACAGGCCTGTTCCGGAGAAAATGTCAAACAAGACCTACATTACTCAAGAGGAAAAGGCACTTCCAGGATACAAGCATATGAAAGACAGGCTAACTCTCATGTTTTGTTGTAATGTTAGTTGGGATTGCAAAGTGAAGCCTTTACTCATGTATTGCTCTGAAAATCCCAGGGTGTTCAAGAAAAATAGTGTCCCATCACTTATCAATACTCTTCAATAAAGGCATCATTTTATTATTTATGTATTTATTCTGCATGTCTCATTGTTTTCTGTGTAGGGAAATGTATATTTCATGGAAAAAATTATTTTGTTTAATATTTTTGGGTGTCTGGAACGGATTAATTGGATTTCTATTATTTCTTATGGGGAAAATTAATTCGGATAACGAGAGAATCAGTTAAAGACAAGCTCTCTGGAACAGATTAATGTCGTTAACTGAGGATCCACTGTAGTGAATTAAACATATAGGTAGAGCTTTAGCAATTCATGTTACACAATGTGTGGAGCTTTATCAATTCAACTTATCTGTTTAGAGCTTGATCAATTCATCTTACACTCTGTGTAGAATTTTATTAAGTCATGGTTAGATTAAGCTCTACACAGAGCTAAGCTTATTTCTAGTACAAGCTTGTTTTGGGATTTATGTCTCTATTTAACTAACAACCAAAAATGTTCTCATTTTATATATTATTTGGCTTAAGAAGAAAGAGGGTGATATATTATTTTTGTAATTCCTCAGACAGAAATATTCAGAGCAGTGGAGATGGGAGAGCTGGAGAGAGTAGAGGAACTTGTATGTGAAACAGGACCAGCAGTGAGGAGACAGCAGACAGGCTGGTCTCTGCTGCATGCAGCAGCAGACAGCAACCAGCCAGAGGTGCTGAGCTTCCTGCTCAAGCTTATCAGTCCCAATATTGTCAACAAGGAAGGTCAGACTCCAGCTCACTTGGCTGCCCTCAAAGGTCACACACAAGTATTAGATATATTGCTCCATGAAGAGGACTTGAACCTCGACAAACGTGACAACCACAACAGAACCTTCAAGGACCTGGTTAGTTCTTCTCTTAATCTAGAAACAATGTCTTCACTTGATGTATCTGTTAGACTCTCTTAGATATAAGCTTTACTATCATGATGTATTATAAATATGTTGATAAAAAGTAATGTTATAGCTATAATGTGGTATTAATTACAGCTAGCTGCACCGCTGTTCGAGGCTGTTCTGTGGTGGGATACAAGGAAGGTACAGCAGTTGCTACAGCTTGGTGCTGATCCTGACTACCACGCTGGTCACCTGGTACAAGGAACCTTGACCAGGGAACTGCAGGTGACCACACCTCGTCAACTGGCACTCTCCTTACACCGAGAGCATATTTTCCCCATGGTTCCTCAGGTGAGGTGTTGTTTAAGTTAGATGCTCCACACACTGTGTAGCTTCCTTGATACACCACACTGTGTAGCTTATTTGATACACCACACTGTGTAACTTATTTGATACACCACACTGTGTAGCTTATTTGATACACCACACTGTGTAGCTTATTTGATACACCACACTGTGTAGCTTATTTGATACACCACACTGTGTAGCTTATTTGATACACCACACTGTGTAGCTTATTTGATACACCACTGTGTAGCCTCCTTGATACACCACACTGTGTAGCTTATTTGATACACCACACTGTGTAGCTTATTTGATACACCACTGTGTAGCTTCCTTGATACACCACACTGTGTAGCTTATTTGATACACCACTGTGTAGCTTCCATGATACACCACACTGTGTAGCTTATTTGATACACCACACTCTGTAGCTTCTTTGACACACCACACTGTGTAGCTTCTTTGACACACCACACTGTGTAGCTTCTTTGATACACCACACTGTGTAGCTTCTTTGACACACCACACTGTGTAGCTTCTTTGATACACCACACTGTGTAGCTTCTTTGATACACCACACTCTGTAGCTTCTTTGACACACCACACTGTGTAGCTTCTTTGATACACCACACTGTGTAGCTTCTTTGATACACCACACTGTGTAGCTTCTTTGACACACCACACTGTGTAGCTTCTTTGATACACCACACTGTGTAGCTTCTTTGATACACCA
Source organism: Cherax quadricarinatus (assembly GCF_038502225.1). Lineage (NCBI taxonomy): Eukaryota > Metazoa > Arthropoda > Malacostraca > Decapoda > Parastacidae > Cherax > Cherax quadricarinatus. The sequence continues at coordinate 11,895,260 of NC_091387.1, forward strand.
CACTCTGTAGCTTCTTTGACACACCACACTGTGTAGCTTCTTTGATACACCACACTGTGTAGCTTCTTTGATACACCACACTCTGTAGCTTCTTTGACACACCACACCGTGTAGCTTCTTTGACACACCACACCGTGTAGCTTCTTTGACACACCACACTGTGTAGCTTCTTTGATACACCACACTGTGTAGCTTCTTTGACACACCACACTCTGTAGCTTCTTTGACACACCACACCATGTAGCTTCTTTGACACACCACACCGTGTAGCTTCTTTGACACACCACACTCTGTAGCTTCTTTGATACACCACTGTGTAGCTTCCATGATACACCACACTCTGTAGCTTCTTTGATACACCACACTCTGTAGCTTCTTTGACACACCACACCGTGTAGCTTCTTTGACACACCACACTGTGTAGCTTCTTTGATACACCACACTCTGTAGCTTCTTTGATACACCACACTCTGTAGCTTCTTTGACACACCACACTGTGTAGCTTATTTGATACACCACTGTGTAGCTTTTTGATACACCACACTGTGTACTTCTTTGATACACCACTGTGTAGCTTTTTGATACACCACACTGTGTACTTCTTTGATACACTACACTGTGTACTTCTTTGATACACCACACTGTATAGCTTCCTTAATCTAGCTAACACATTATAAGAATTGTAAACAAAAATTGTATATATCCAACACACCCATCATGAGGAATGGTTTCTTTGTCATTCAATATCACACACAATGGTTTCCCTCTCATATTCTATCAGCCAGGATAGTTTCCCTCTCATATTCTATCAGCCAGGATAGTTTCCCTCTCATATTCTATCAGCCAGGATAGTTTCCCTCTCATATTCTATCAGCCAGGATAGCTTCCCTCTCATATTCTATCAGCCAGGATAGTTTCCCTCTCATATTCTATCAGCCAGGATAGTTTCCCTCTCATATTCTATCAGCCAGGATAGTTTCCCTCTCATATTCTATCAGCCAGGATAGTTTCCCTCTCATATTCTATCAGCCAGGATAGTTTCCCTCTCATATTCTATCAGCCAGGATAGTTTCCCTCTCATATTCTATCAGCCAGGATAGTTTCCCTCTCATATTCTATCAGCCAGGATAGTTTCCCTCTCATATTCTATCAGCCAGGATAGTTTCCCTCTCATATTCTATCAGCCAGGATAGTTTCCCTCTCATATTCTATCAGCCAGGATAGTTTCCCTCTCATATTCTATCAGCCAGGATAGTTTCCCTCTCATATTCTATCAGCCAGGATAGTTTCCCTCTCATATTCTATCAGCCAGGATAGTTTCCCTCTCATATTCTATCAGCCAGGATAGTTTCCCTCTCATATTCTATCAGCCAGGATAGTTTCCCTCTCATATTCTATCAGCCAGGATAGTTTCCCTCTCATATTCTATCAGCCAGGATAGTTTCCCTCTCATATTCTATCAGCCAGGATAGTTTCCCTCTCATATTCTACCAGCCAGGATAGTTTCCCTCTCATATTCTATCAGCCAGGATAGTTTCCCTCTCATATTCTATCAGCCAGGATAGTTTCCCTCTCATATTCTATCAGCCAGGATAGTTTCCCTCTCATATTCTATCAGCCAGGATAGTTTCCCTCTCATATTCTATCAGCCAGGATAGTTTCCCTCTCATATTCTATCAGCCTGGATAGTTTCCCTCTCATATTCTATCAGCCAGGATAGTTTCCCTATCATATTCTATCAGCCAGGATAGTTTCCCTATCATAATCCATCACACAGGATTTTCCTGTTATATTCCATCACACATGACTGTTTGATTGGTGGCCCGGTGGCCTGGTGGCTAAAGCTCCCGCTTCACACACGGAGGGCCCGGGTTCGATTCCCGGCGGGTGGAAACATTTCGACACGTTTCCTTACACCTGTTGTCCTGTTCACCTAGCAGCAAGTAGGTACCTGGGTGTTAGTCGACTGGTGTGGGTCGCATCCTGAGGGACAAGATTAAGGACCCCAATGGAAATAAGTTAGACAGTCCTTGATGACGCACTGACTTTCTTGGGTTATCCTGGGTGGCTAACCCTCCGGGGTTAAAAATCCGAACGAAATCTTATCTTATCTCTTATCTTATTGTCATATTCTATCACTCAAAACTTTCTTAATATAACTTATCGGATAACTAACATCTGACAATCACAGATATTTCCTAATAGACTTGTTCTCTGATAGATTTTAAACTTCTGATTTTTATATTCATAGTTCTACATGATGTCACATAATTACAAATACTTAAATATAATTGATTACTCCTGTTTTAATATTGCTTTCATGTTATTCTCTTATAGAATGATAGGCTTCAGGTCACCAGTTTCAGCTTCAGCAATGTGGATAGTTTAGCTTTGAGCTTCGGTGACCTTTCCAAAGATGCTTGCAAGAATCAGGTAAATTTTTCATCATTTTTAGAAACCGATTTATTAATTAGATCATTTCACCATAATATTTCTAAATATAACAAAATATTGTTTCTGGTTCATGTGCATTATGGTTTGTACCTCCGAGTGTTTAGAGTTTAATGAATTCAAAATATTAATCTGATACGATAAACTTTGAGATATTCCATCTACGTTTGCCTGTTCACAGAGATCTGGAGGATCCAGAGTCAAGACATTAGGACCAGACATCTACAGGATGGACACAGATCCCAGAGGATACGTGTGTATCCTGAGCTACAGTTCCTTCAAGGAGCGACCTGACCTGGCCCTTGAGGGGTCACACTTAAATGTCAAGAACCTGTCAAACATCTGGGAGAAAATGGGTTACACTGGACACTCACATTGTTCCTTGACAGCACAAGAGACCAAACAAGTGTTGACCAGTGTCAGGAACATGGAGCTCCTGGACCGTGTTGGATGTGCTGTTTTTATTATCTCAAGTCACGGTGTCGAAAATGAAAAGTTTTTAACAAGTGACATGAATCTTTTGACTACTCAGTGGGTATGTGAAATTTTTAAGGACTCAGAATGCCCACAGTTAAAAAATAAGCCCAAATTATTCATCTTTGACTTTTGTTGTGGTTACTACAAAGAGAATGCTAGAAGAGACAACACAGTCAAATATACAAGAATGGAAGAACCTCTACAGGACATAATGTGTTTGTACTCAAGCAGTGGAGGTTTTACCTCGTACTCCTTTACTAAGGAAGGAACTCCCTTCAACACTGCTCTGTGTCGCACCCTGGCACAACACTCCCATGATAAGGAACTTGCTGACTTGTACAGACAGTTACTCAAGGAGTGTGCCAACAACTCTTACACTGGGTCGCCACTACTGAAAAATATTGGCTTCAGCAAGAAGTTCTTCTTCAACCCTGCATCTTAATTCTAACACAGCACAGCCTGAACACTGATATTTCTGGCTTGGTTTTCTTGGGTTATCACGGGGTATTAAAAACCCTCCGGTATCTTTAAACACAGTGGCAGAGTGTTCAGTACACAACAATAAAGTCCTGGGTTTTAATCATGGGTGAAAAAGACGTATAGAGCAAGTCTTCTTACACCTGCTGCCCATATTCTCTTAACAGTAAATAGGTACCTAGTTGACTGTTGTGGGTTGCATCATTGAGAAGAGGATATAAGGGCCCCCGAGGAAATAGGCCAGACCTATGGGCTTCCTAGGTTGTCCCTATTATCACTCAGCAGTTAATAATCAAGAAAAAGACTTCGTTTGCCTAACATCTACTAAAATTATCTATGGTACAACATTCCTCTTCAGTGTTACCTTCAAGGAAATGTTCTTCATAGTTCTGAGTAGTGTGATGATGTAAATAATCATATTAGAATTAATCATAATTACTTGGAATTAAAATCATAAATTTTAGTTTGTAAACAGCAGGAGAGAATCGAACACTACTCGATACAGCATATGGTGTCAGTGACTCTATAAACCCCCAACAACAAGAATCTAATCCTTTGAGAATCTCTATTGTTTATATGGGGAATAAAACCTATCTCCAGATATGGGTCATTGTCTGACAAAGAACCATGTAATGATGCACTTGTTCTGTTTGCTGACCAATAAACACTTACAATCCTTTTCTAAAGATTCGTGAGGATCCTTCACTCTACTAATTTTTTATCATCACACTGTACTTGGTTAGTTAGTTAAAGATTAGCCTGTATTCTCCCGGCCCGGGCCTTGTCCAAGTGGTGGCCCGGCCTTGGCTCCCTCTTTAGGGAGTGTCTGAGACCTAAGTCTCCCATGGGAGGAAGCACAAGTACCTCCTCATCTTTGGGACCAACTGTCCCCAGGCCTAGCCACAAGCTAGGCCTCTCTGGTCTGCCATCCCCGCCCCAAGGGGGCAAATGGGAATGACAGTCTTATGAGCTAAAGGCTCGGGCTCAGGCACCTACCCTACCCTAGAAGGGTTAGGCATGGTGTCGATGACACACTGTACTTAAAGAAATAAAACTACTGTCATACATCTGGTTCAAATTTTATTAAGTTAAACAGAAAAATGGAACAAATAATTTTGCTGCCAGGGCCATCCAAAGTCATTAATAGTATTAATTGTACTATTTTTATGGAAAATTTTCTAGGGTGTTTATCTGTATGTACCTCAACATTATATACATACAAGTAATCTCATTGGGAGACAACCATATTGTTTACCGTAGTCACCCCGTGTAGACATGTGAGAAAACTTAACCACCTCTGGTCACTGCAGGTGGCCCCTTCGACCTCACAATCTTATCCATATCTATCCGAGACCAGTATGGATTGGGTAGCACACACAAGTACGGTGCTACTAGTTAATTGTGGACTGTATAGATTATATTAGTTTCGCTGAATGAAGGGGAGGGGGGTAGGATACACCTGGATACATCCATCAAGGAAAACATTTGTACATAATCCCACCACTTACCAGATGTTCTCTGGTGGTCACTTGATGTAGCTGGATCACTCATAACCTATCTAATTATAACATAACACTACTGGCCAGCATAAGTTTGCTATAACTAGAAGGGTTACTTAACTGTGGGTGATTGATACTCCTTATTTCTTCCATTCACCATCTCAGTTTCGATGTCCTGCTACACCGACACGGTTCTCATTCCGGCAGGACGAGGTATCCGTCGGTTTGTCCCGGTTAGAAGTCGTGATTCTATAAATCTCCATTATCCCCGGTACGAGAGTCACACGTTCACTCGGAGCAAGGCGCTCTATTTCACATCCCGCATTCTCTTAACTCAATGTTATTATCACTGATTACATTACCATTCACAAGACGATTTAACGTCTCATAACTATTACACAAATTAGAGGTCACTCCATTAAGATCTGAGGCCGATGAGCGAGGATTAACACACGGGTATGTCCCCTGGACACACCCTGGCCGTGCACCTGACACCCGGTCCTACTCTTATCACACTTTTTACCACTCTGTTACCGTGGTCCCGTAAATCACGTTCCCTCACTCTCCACCAGGAACAGTTACGACACTTCTTATTATGAAATGAGGCCTATATTAATCCTTAGGCCGCCGTGAATGTCAATTTCGTGGTTCCATGCTTTCTCAGCTTCTTCACCACATTCAAAACAATCCGCCTTCCTCCCCCGCACATCCGCGCATGCGCCAAGGGAACTCTTGGTTCTACTCCATTTTCAAATACATTTTGACTCATATCGGCACATAAAACACCTATTAGGCGCTATAGTTTCGGAAAATTAAAAATTTTTCACACTGCGGCCGGGCGGAAGTCGTTGTTAGACGACTTAAATTGCGTCTTCCTCCAGGAGACGGTTCCAGCCCTCTCTAGATTGCGCTGCTGTTTTCCTAGTGGGTCTTACTACAGTTTCTTCTTGCATTACCCGGTCAGTGTCTTCAATATCACTCGTGTCACTTTCCCTTAGGTTTCCATCTGCACTGGATTGAACACCATTTAATTCAAAGGGAATTAATTTATTAATGGTACGCAAACTTTCCTGACCACGACACAACACTTTGACGTTTCTGACAACACCTTGTGCGTCTGGGTATAATGTAACTACCTTGCCCAGAGGCCACAGTGTTCAATGTTGTTCAGTATCAATTAACACAATGTCACCTGGTTGAATGTTCTGTCGGTTTACTGCCTCTGGCGCACCATAAAAGTGTTCACGTAGTGTAAGAAGATATTCTTTACGCCACACATCAGACCAATGAATAATTACCTTATTTAACATTTTGAACTTGTCACTCAACACAGTCACGTTATTATAATCCTCATCACTTCCCTCGGGATTATCTCTATAGATAGGCGCAGCTTCTAACCTTTGTCCACATATTAGGTGAGAGGGAGTCAGTACCTCCGCGTCAGGAGTGTCGCTCATGTATGACAGAGGGCGATTGTTCACTCGATTCTCTGCCTCCACCAACACTGCCCGGAACTCCTCCAAATCAATTCTCTTCCTGTGTAGCACCTTACGAAGACATCTTTTCACTGTACCTATCATTCTTTCGTACAGTCCTCCCTGCCAGGGGGCTCTGGGAGTAATAAATTTCCAGACACACCCTCGCTGGGTCAACAAAGACTGTACATCATCACTCTTATTTAATTTCATCAAGTGTTGAGCACCCGCTACAAAATTGGTGGCATTATCTGAGATCATCAATCTTGGACAGGATCGTCTAGCTGCAAATTTCCGGAACAGCTGTATGAACTGTTCTGCAGACAAGTCCTGAGCCACTTCTAGATGAACAGCCCTAGTAGCTGTACAAGTAAATAGACATACATACACCTTCAAGGGGACACCATCTGAAGTACCCGTCAAAATGATTGGCCCACTATAGTCCACTCCGGTCACATCAAATGGTTTTACCAACTGCACGCGTTCCTTGGGCAATGGTGGAGGACCTGGGTACATGTAGGTTCTGGCATCCACCCGGCGACATATTACACACGACTTGATAACCCCCTTTACACTTTGCCGTCCTTGTGGAATCCAGAAGGTTTCCCGAATACAGTTTAAGGTATCCTGTACCCCACCGTGCATCACGTTATTATGGGCATTAAAGACAATCAAGGTTGTCAGGTGATGAGTTTTGGGCAGCAAGATAGGGTGCTTAGCATATTCCCCCAATTCAGCATTTTGTAACCTGGTAAGACACATATGCAACAGTTAGACAACCTGTCGGTATTGTATACCATTTTGATGTTCATTTTGTAACCTGCCTCTGCACCTAATTACATCATCCTCTAAATACAGCCCCAGCTTTTCTATTATTGAGCCTTTCACAATTTTTCCGTCCATCATGAATTTAATCTCATCCCTGTAGGTTTCTTCTTGTACCCTCTGTAGCCAGTATTTCAGGGGATGGGGAAAATTATGTGAGATATTCATCTTACTTATAAATTTAAACACTAACCTGGTCACACTAATCAGCTTAGGTAAGGAAGAATACCTGTTCATATCAATGGCTAAGGAGGGACTACTGACCGGAGCGGTGCTCACCGTAATTTCGACAGGAGCAATATGTGCTTTTTGCACCGGCCAGTTAATTTTGTCCACCAGCCAACTTGGCCCTTTAAACCACGATAAAGCACTCACAAATTTTTCATAAGTCAAGCCTCGAGACAAGAAGTCAGCTGGGTTCTCGTCACCAGGAATGTGATTAAAGGTTAACATATGCTGACCCAAACTGTGATGTTTCTCCTGCATTTGATTGATTTCAGCGACTCTGTTTTGTACATACACAATCTTACTGTTACCATTACGAATCCATTGTAAGGATACCTCGTTATCAGACCAAATTACGGTGTCGCTGATATTTATCTCTCGCAATTTATTTCTTATATAATTGGCTAATTTGACACCTACATAAATGGCCGTTAATTCCAACTGAGGTAAGGTGCGTGATTTGATTGGAGCCACCTTAGCCTTAGACATAACAAGAGAAATGGCACTATTACATTGAAGGTAAGCGACTGCTCCATATGCTAATTTCGAAGCATCGCAAAAAATGTGGAGTACATTTTCTCCCTCTTGACTGGCCACATTACGGGGGAACTTCAACATTGGTAATTTTACATATTCCCCTATTAGTTCTTCCCACCTTTCAACAAATTCCTCAGGTAGGGTTTCATCCCAAGCACACTTAAGCTTCCATGCTTCTTGTATCAACAATTTTCCTCTTATGGTAAGTGGGGACACTAAGCCTAGTGGATCGAAGCATTTTGAAACTTCTGCAAGCAAGACTCTCTTGGTTAATTTATTGGGCATGCTGTAGTCATTAGGCTTTAACGATAACAAGTCTCCCTCTGTGTCCCAAGTCAGTCCCAGCACATTACTATATTTGGACACTTCAACTCCAGGGTTGTCTTTATTTATTTGAACTCTTAAACTGGACGAATTACTGTTCCATTCCCTCAGGGGCATATTTGCACCTTGCATTATTTCATTAGCCCCTGCGTATATGCTCATTAGTTCCTCTTCAGTAGACGTCACCCCCAGGAAATTGTCCACATAAAATTGTCTACCCATTACTCCACTCAGTGGACCACCCGTACGCTTAAGGTGTGCATTTATCGTTGCCTGGAGTAGGAACGGACTGGAGGTAGCACCAAACAATACACTCCTGAAGCGAAAAGTCTTCAGGGGACTAAGTGGGTCACCAGGATTCTCGGGCCATAAGAACCTAGTGCAATCCCGGTCAGCCTCCTGCAGACCCACTCTCAGGAAAGCTTTACTTATGTCTGCCGTAAAGGCATAATTCTTAACCCTGAAGTTTAATAGTATGTCTCCCAGTTTTTCCGTCAACGACGGACCTGTCATCAAACAGTCATTCAAACTAGGTACACTTTTATTACTCCTGGCACTACAATTAAACACAATCCTCAGAGGAGTGGTCTTAGAATCCTTCTTCACTCCGTGGTGTGGCAAATAGTGACCATAAATCTGGGTTTGCTCGGGAGGTACCTCCTCTATGAATTTATTATTTAACTGCTCATTAATTATATCATCGTAAGCAGTCAACAGTTCTGGTGTCTTGCTCAATTCGTGGAGCTGAGCCTTTAATTGTCCATACGCCATCCGGTAATTAGTTGGTAGGTCTGGATGGTTCAGCTTCCACGGAAGTCTCACCCAGTATTGTCCAGATTCAAATTTAACATCCTTCTGGTATTGTTCTTGAGTAAAGGAATCATCTGGACTTTCTTCATTTACATTGATCCCTATGCTGTCCAATTCCCATAATTTATACACAGGTTCAACTTCATCCTTTATTGAAGTATATTTACACTGGGGTGATACTTCATGAGTAAGACACACCGTAACTGTATTTATGGATTCCTCCAGTCATTCATTATCGGTACGAGGAAGCCTGCCATACATCACGTGACCTCCGGCGGTCCTTAGAAGGGTGACTCCGCATTTCTTTGTCATACCCTTTACAAAGGTGGCATAATGGTCACTACCTATCAAAATATCTATTGGCCCCACCGAATCATTATTTATACCAGAAGGTGCCAAATCTACCTTACTCGAAAGCCTTTCAGTAGCGTTACCAAGCCCTATGGTAGATATTTTCTCTGGGAGCCTATCCACAATTACGGCATTAATACGTTTTCTCTCATTGCCCAGCCGGACAGTTACATAAACAGTGTCGTATGACTGGGCCTTCTTATTCGAGAGAAAGCCAGATAGCTTGAGTATAGCAGGATCTCCCATTTGTACCTTCATCCCATTAAGGCAGTTACGTTTTATGAAGGTACGTTGTGATCCCTGATCCAGTAATGCTGTTACAGTTTTGGATTTACGCCGTTTATCATTAATCACCACATCCAACACAGGCAAAGCTACCTCAGCTAGGCCATCATTACCGACGTTAGCTGCAATCTTTACGTGGGCTACTGTTGTGTCTGGGTTATTATCACTATCAGTACTATTGTTACCATCATTACGATTAGATCTGCCCTTACACATAGCTATGTGGTGTCTTCCCTTGTTACACTGATAACAATAGTGCAAGTTAGCACGGCAATCCCTTACATTATGATTTCCTAGACACCTGATACATCTAGCAAGCTCTTCCAATCTTTCCACTTTAACATCCCATGAATTATAGGCATTACAGTTCTTAGAGAAATGAGTACCGTTGCAGAAGATACAATCTCTCCTTTCTTTGCCTGACCTCTTATCAACTGGGCTACCCTTATTGTGGTACTTCCTCCTCTTGCTTGGAGGTGGAGAACCACTATAACTGGCACCTGTCACTTGATACGTGCCTACGTAACCCCGTGTAGTAGGTGGCTTAGGATTATTGATATTAGGATAAGGTTTCCCTTTGTGGAACTTGGCAGGTGCACTGGGGTCTCTAGACGTGGTATTCCTAGAGGTAATGGGTTGGCTGATCTGCAGTTGGACAATTAGCTCTTGCAGTCCCACTCTTATTTCTTCCAACCTGAAGTAACCCTTGTGATATCTGTTAGATAACCACTCTATGGTCTTGTGGTTCAATTTATTCTGAATCAAGGCACTCAACAACCACTCTGCTCCCTCCAGATCATATTTATTACTCAAGGTCTTAAGAGTGCTTTCTAGTTTGATCCTAAATTGCTGTAAACTGTTGCGGTTGTGATCTGGAGTCTTCAAATTAGCCAAATTAGCCACTAGGTCCAGCCTACTTTGCTCCAAGTTACCGTAAGTGACCTCCAACAAGTCAACTGCCTCACTATAGGAGTCATCTACATTTGGGAATGCTTGTATGAGAACATGCGCATCTCCCCTTACTTGTCCCTTTAAATAGCATAATTTGGTAACACTTGCAAGATCACTCCTATCATGTACGACTGCTTTAAAGATAGACCAAAACTCCTCCCAGTGTTCTCCCGGATTAAACACAGGCATACATAATTCTGGGAGTTTTGGTAGATGTCTCTGACTTTCCTTACTAGGTTGACCAACAACATTGTTTACACCCTTTACCTTCTCCAAAGCCTTAGTTTTGCAGGACACAATGTTGTCCTCCACTTCATAATGTTGATCCAGCAGTCGCTCCCTTTCAGCATCATCTGCACAATTCTCTAGCAGCTCTTTTTCATAGTCTTTAAACCACAACCTATATGACTCATGTCTATTTCCTAAGGCATCTAGGCATCTAGGTGTAGCTTTAATTCATCAGGGTTTACCGTTTCTTGTTTCATTAACTCCATACACTTCTTGTATGATTTAGTAACATGACCCTTCCGAGCTTGTAGTGACGCTTTCTTTGCTTTGGCATCCATGGACTTGCCAGTCGCACTAACTTCCTCAGACCCAGCCATGGTTAGGGAATTAATAATCACCCATTATACTACTTAAGTAGACGCCTTATAAGAGTAATTCTTGCACTTTACTCTTGTATAAATCCTAGCCACCCATGTGCTAGCAATTTATTGGGCTAATTATCATCCATCACACGATCGATTAAACTTGTGCACCCTACACCGACTTCCTTCAATCAGTCACTTAATTATTAAGTAATTAATTCAATTAATTTTTTCACTGATTGCATCCGGTTCACGAAGGACCAGCGGGCAGATATGGAAAATTTTCTAGGGTGTTTATCTGTATGTACCTCAACATTATATACATACAAGTAATCTCATTGGGAGACAACCATATTGTTTACCGTAGTCACCCCGTGTAGACATGCGAGAAAACTTAACCACCTCTGGTCACTGCAGGTGGCCCCTTCGACCTCACAATCTTATCCATATCTATCCGAGACCAGTATGGATTGGGTAGCACACACAAGTACGGTGCTACTAGTTAATTGTGGACTGTATAGATTATAGTAGTTTCGCTGAATGAAGGGGAGGGGGGTAGGATACACCTGGATACATCCATCAAGGAAAACATTTGTACATAATCCCACCACTTACCAGATGTTCTCTGGTGGTCACTTGATGTAGCTGGATCACTCATAACCTATCTAATTATAACATAACACTACTGGCCAGCATAAGTTTGCTATAACTAGAAGGGTTACTTAACTGTGGGTGATTGATACTCCTTATTTCTTCCATTCACCATCTCAGTTTCGATGTCCTGCTACACCGACACGGTTCTCATTCCGGCAGGACGAGGTATCCGTCGGTTTGTCCCGGTTAGAAGTCGTGATTCTATAAATCTCCATTATCCCCGGTACGAGAGTCACACGTTCACTCGGAGCAAGGCGCTCTATTTCACATCCCGCATTCTCTTAACTCAATGTTATTATCACTGATTACATTACCATTCACAAGACGATTTAACGTCTCATAACTATTACACAAATTAGAGGTCACTCCATTAAGATCTGAGGCCGATGAGCGAGGATTAACACACGGGTATGTCCCCTGGACACACCCTGGCCGTGCACCTGACACCCGGTCCTACTCTTATCACACTTTTTACCACTCTGTTACCGTGGTCTCGTAAATCACGTTCCCTCACTCTCCACCAGGAACAGTTACGACACTTCTTATTATGAAATGAGGCCTATATTAATCCTTAGGCCGCCGTGAATGTCAATTTCGTGGTTCCATGCTTTCTCAGCTACAAGAACATTCCTGGAACTCTTGACTGATTCAACTTTTTCCTAGGCCTAGGTCACTTCACCTTGTGGTCCACAGACTGCAGCTCCTCTTTATGTCTCTTCTTAGTACACTGGGGTGGAGCACTAATCCCCAATTGGTTTCATCAGAGTGTACCACTATGTGGGCATTCCTGGGTAATGAGAATGTGGAAATAGCTAGACAAGGCAACACAGGCAAGGGCCCCAGTGGAAATAAGTCACTTAGACTTTTTTGGGTTACTCTAAATAATTTACAAATATATTACCAGGTATGATAATTGTACTTATGTGGACCTGTACCTAAATAAACTTACTCTTCCTCTCGACCTGCGAGAGTTCACATGAAAATGCACAGCTTGCTTTCTTCTGAGCCTAAGAATATTTCATTACATGTAAAGAAAGAAATTTGTGTTGTTTTGTATTGAAGATTAGTAAAGATTTGTCACCAATGTTAGGGTAGCTTGGTCATCTCCCTTTGCTCATCCACATTGGCCTCCATCCTATTCCTTGGAGGTCAGTGTTCTTGGATGCAGCGCCCCTTCCAAGCACTCAGGATGGCCCTAAGGAATGAGACACTTATACAGCATTTGGGAATCTGCATTGGACTGAAGAAGCCACTGACTGGCGAAACGTTACTACAATAAAGATTCCCAAATATTGCACGTGTCCCATTCCTCATTCTGACATGCCTTTCTGTGGGCCACTCCAAACTCAAGGCTTATCTTCAGTGTCTCCAGGTGGTTGCCTGCCACTCCTATAAGTGGTGTTTGAGTGAGCCAAATACGGTAGAACATTTTCATCTTTTTTGTCCCGTTTCATTCTACTAACAGGCATCTTCTCGAGTTCCATCGCCAACTGGATGCAAACCACCTGCCATTACCTGTTTTTCTGGATGGGGCTGGTTATGACCTCCCTGCCTATCATCAGAATCTCTCACCTACGTCTTCCTCAAAGTTCAGGATGAACTGGCTAGCTTTAATAGTGCTTTCCATTCCTTACCTACAACATCTCTCTTCCAGGTCCTCTTGGACTATTCTTTCATCTCTTATTAGGGCTATTACACCCTCTACTGGCCTCCCTTCTTGGTGGTGAGGCTAAGAACCACTGACAGCTTACACCGTACTGCATCCTGCTTCTCGGTGAATGGAGAAAAAATATTTCACTAAGATGGGCAATGAAAGAAAAGGAAACAGGAGTTCCCTTTGTAAATATTAGTAAGAACAAAAAAAAAAAGTTCCTAGTTAGGTCTGGTGGACCTTCTCCACCATCCCATCCTTGCCTAAGACCCAGCAGAGTAGGACACCTACTCTGCTGGGGCTTAGGCAATCAGCTTCATATCAAAATGGCATTCATCCTGTAGATGTGCCCAGTGGGCAGAATAAGATAATGACAAGCGTCCCATAGAGAACTGGAGAAATTTGTCACTGATGCGCAAGCACACTACCAGAGATGATACGGGCATCCTGTACTGTCCTTTCATGATGGAATTTTAATTATGCTGCCTAAGCAGCTAGTTTATTGTCCACCCAATGTTAGAACTCTCCCTAATCACTGGGAGCCATAAAGTAGGGGTCAACACACTCGTAGCCATATTAAGAAATTCTAAAAAAATTTAGTGTTAATGAAATTTTTTTACATGGTATTCCTTACTGTACCACATATATAACAACTATATGAAACAAATGTTAAATACGAAACGGCTAATATACCTTTCTAGTGATGTAACAATATTCAGTGTGGTATGAAAAAGACCCATTTTGATCTCTGTAATCCTATTTCCTGTGTTGCCATTCTTAGGATGAGCTGTAGTTGCACAACAAACTAGCCACTTAGGTGATACAACTAACTACAGTGGTACCTTGACTTACGAGTACCCCAACTTATGAGTTTTCCAAGTTATGAGCTATCGCTCGGTCAATTTTTTGCTTTGAGTTGCAAGCCAAAATCTGAGTTACAAGTGCGCTACAGATACACTGCCACTCGCAGGAGATACTGAGGAAATGTGAAAAACGAAATGTGTAACGTCCTTTCAATTCTGATACCACTGGTAGTGTCATCCTGCCAGAATGTTCTATAACGTTCTATAATTCAAAATTATTATTATTATAATAAAAAAGAAGCATTCACTCCTATCAAACACGCTAAGCCACAAGGGCTATACAGCGCTGCAGGGTAGGGAAGGAAGCGAGGGTATTGGGCAGCAGAAGAGGGGAGGGATGATCAGTAGGTCACAGAAAACAGCAGGGCAGGGGATAGTGCAGGGGTAGAGGGTAGCAAGAGATTGAGGTAGAAAGGGCTGAAGGTATCAGAGTTTGTGAAGTAAGTCAGTTGTTGTCAAAAAGTCAATGAGAGAGTCCGGATGAAAGGTGGGTCCATCAGCGAGAAGGGAAGGTAAAGAGAGAGCAGCGGAGCGAAGACGACGACGGAAGTAAATTGTGTGTGCTCGTTGATAAAGTGGGCAGTCTAACAGAATGTGGCTGACTGATAATGGAACCTGATAATTCTCACAGAGAGGAGCAGGGCGCCTTTCCATGAGATATCCATGAGTAAGACGAGTATGGCCAATGCGAAGACGGGAGAGAGTAGTCTCCCAACCTCGACACTGGTGACAAGAAGATGGCCAGTAACCTATACTCGGTTTAATAGATTGAAGTTTGTTACCGAGCATAGTAGACCAACGTTGTTGCCAACGGGTGTGAAGGTGGGTAGCTATTGCAGCAAAATAGTCCGTAAATGGAATACCTCTATATGAAACTGGTAGGTCATGTACTGCTGACCGTGCAGCAGTGTCTGCCTGTTCATTGCCCTGTACATCAACATGACCAGGGACCCAACAAAAAACAATATCTTTATGCTTGGTAAAGATGCGGCATAGCCAAAGTTGGATACGGAGGACTAAGGGGTGAGGTGTATCAAATTTCTGTATAGCCTGTAAAGCACTAAGGGAGTCTGACACAACCACAAATGATGACACAGGCATAGATGCAGTACGAATAAGTGCTGCAAGAATGGCATACAATTCAGCAGTAAATGCCCTCGTACGATGCTGTCCGGAAACACTGCTGCGAATCCTATGCCATCAGAAGACTTAGAGCCATCTGTGTACACTGCAATGGCATGAGAATGAGAGTGGAAGTGGTCAAGAAAAAGAGAGCGGGAAGCGACCATAGACAGTTGAGCTTTCGAGCAAGGGAGAGAGAAAGAACAGACTCAAACAGCTGGAACTTCCCAGGGGGGTAGGGAAAAGTGAGATGCTACATGAACATAGAAAAGTGGTAATTGAAGAGAAGACAAGAGCGAATGTAGGCGAAGAGAGAAGGGATGGAGTAAACAGGGGCGGTGAACAAATAAAGAATGTCTACTAATATCAGTGACCATTCTATAAATGGAAGGATTGCGGAGATCATGGGAGCATACATAGTAGCGCAGGCAATGGGCATCACGGCAATCGGATAAGGATGGAACGTTCACTTCTGCATAGAGGCTCTCAACAGGGGAAGAGGGAAAAGCACCAAGGCATAAACATAATCCTTGGTGATGAATGGGGTTAAGGCTAGAGAGAGTAGCAGGAGAGGCCACTGAATAGATCTGGTCACCATAATCAAGTTTCGATAAAATGAGGGTGGAATGTAGGCGAAGGAGAGTTTGACAATCAGCTCCCCATGAAAGATGAGCAAGGGTTTCAAGAAGGTTCAGCCGTCTGTGACAAGTTGCCTTCAGAGAGGTAATGTGAGGTTTCCAGCATAACCTACTGTCAAAGAGGAGGCCCAGAAACCTGACTGTATCACATTCAGGGATACGGGAGCCATAGAGGTACAAAGGATGATTGGAGATGACAGAGCATCTAGTGAAAGTAATTTGGTGAGTTTTGGTACTGGAAAATTTAAACCCATGTGTGGTGGCCCAATTGGAAACACGGTCGACCGCATGCTGGAGAGAAACTGTAATGAGGTGACAGTCAGCGCCTGCACAGGCAATAGTGAAGTCATCAACAGAGTGATGACCAAATATTTGATGGAAGACTAGAGGCCAAATCATTTATAGCAAGGAGAAAAAGTGTTGTGCTCAGAACACATCCCTGGGGGACACCTTCAGCTTGGATAAAGTCCGGGGAGAGCACATTATTAACCCGAACATGGAAATGTCTGTCAGTTAAAAAGTTCTTAAGGAAGGATGGTAGATTGCCTCGGAGGCCTAAGAAGTGGGCTTGAGCCAAAACATTATACCTCCAAGTTGTGTCATATGCCTTCTCAAGGTCCAAAAATATGGCAATAACTGAGTGGTTATTCGCAAAGGCATTACCAACATACGTATCCAAGCGTAGTAAGGAGCCTATGGTATAACGTCCCTTACAAAAGCCATATTGATGAGTGGAGAGACTGTTGTATGTCTCTAAATACCACACTAAACGTCTATTTACCAGGTGTTCCATTACTTTGCAAACTGCACTGGTAAGAGCAATGGGATGATAGTGGGAGGCTTCATGTCCCGTAGTACCCGGTTTGCGGAAAGGGAGAACAATGGCAGATTTCCATGGCTGTGGAAGAACTCCTTGTGACCAAATAAGATGGAAAAGGCGTAATAGGACTGCAAGGGCTGACTGATGTAAATGTTGTAGCATATGAATATGAATGTTGTCGGGCCCAGCTGCCGATGATCGGCAAGCTGAGAGAGTTGCCTCCAGTTCTTGAAGCGTAAAAGGCACATTATACTCTTTTTCTCTGAGAGAAGAAAAGTACAAGTGTGCTAACTCTCTGACAGACTTTGAGGAAAGAAACGAGGGACATAGATGGAGCCATTGAGAAATACAGACCAGATGATTGCCAATTTCATTGGCAACATCTAGTGGGTTTGCTATATCAACACTGGCAACCTGCAGAACAGGAGCCGGGTCAGGAGAATATTTACCACTCAGTTTTCGTACTTTTTTCCAGACTGCACTCATAGAGGAAGCAGAGGTGATGGTGGAGACATAATCTCGCCAGCATGTGTGTTTAGCCTCACGGATGACACGGCGAGCGATCGCACGCTTCTGCTTAAAATCAAGAAGTCTCTCCGTGGTTCTATTGTACTGGTACCCGCCCCATGCAGCGCGTTTCAAATGTACTGCACAAGCACAAGCAGGAGACCACCAAGGCACGCATTTCTGAGAATGCCTGCCCAAAGTTTGGGGTATAGAATGAGAAAATGCAGTTAAAACGGAGGACGAGAAGAGGTGTAAAAGCTCATCAATGGAGGACGAAGAAGGAACCTCCCTAAAAACAGTTAGTTGTGAGTAAAGGTTCCAATTTGCCTGATCAAATTGCCAGCGTGGGATACAAAGAGGTGGTGAATATGAAGGAGCAGTAAGAATGATTGGGAAATGATGGCTGTCATGTAAATCCAGGAGAACAGACCAGGTGAAGTCTAATGCGGCAGAGGAAGAGCAGACTGAGAGATCAATGCAAGAGAGAGTGTGAGTCTGAGGATCAAAATGGGTGTGAGTACCTGTATTTAAAACATGGAGGGGGTGGGTAGCAAGAAAAGCCTCTAACTGAATGCCACGGGAATCACAGTGAGACCCCCCAGAGGAAATGATGGGCATTAAAATCGCCAAGTAACAGAAGCGGTGGCCTGAATGACAAAACAAGAAAGGCAATATCCGGAATAGATAATGCCCAAGAAGGAGAGAGATATAAAGAACAGAACGTATACCTCCTATGCAAGTGGATATGGGCTGCTGTGTAATGCAGTGAAGTACGAACAAATAGCTGATGGTACGGAATATCAGTGCGTAGAAGAAGGGCACTTTCATTAAAGGTCCCATCAGGAAAAGGATCTGAAGAATACAATAAATTATAGCCTGAGATGGGATAGATAACAGCACAGTGTAATTTTGGTTCCTGTAAGCAAACACCAACAGGGGAAAACTGGGAGAGTAACATCTGAAGCTCACCCCGATTACCCCTGAAGCCGCGTATATTCCACTGTAAATAGGCCATGATTGGCAACAATAAAGATACCTGAAATCTGCAGATAAGGATTCCTATGGACTAGAGGGGTTAGAAAAGTCCACATGCGGAGGCAGCGGAAAATGTTCAAGCAGCGAAGGAACGGTGCACTGCGAAGAAAGGAGTTGCGCAGATGGAGGAGAGGAGAGAGAAGGAACAGAGGGTGGATCAGTGTCCATTGATGGTTTGGTCTCTGCAGTATATTCAGAGATTGCTTCAAGTGTTTCGGAATTCAGAGACGTCGTATGGGAGACAATATTGGAGATGGTAGGGAGAGGATGAGTAAAGATTGGAACTGTAATGGACTGTACCAAGGTAGGGGGGGCGAAAGGGTGGAGGGAACTGGAGAAGAAGCGTGGAAGGGGACAGAAGAAGCAGAAACCTGGGAGGTCACAGAAGAGGAAGAAACTTGGGAGGGAACAGGGGAGGAAGGTACAGTACGAGGAGGAGGGTGAACCTCTACACTTGTAACAGAGCCAGTGAGAGGGGAAGAACCAGGTACAGAGAAAGGGAAGGTAAAATGAGGAGGTGGAAGAAGGGAAGGAGGGGTTAAAGGATCTTTTTTTGACTTCTGAGAAGTAGATTGGGAGGAGGTGTCGTAGGAGATCTCGTCGATACCGAGGCTTGTGAGGGAGAACACGAAGAAGTGAGAACAGACTAAGGCATTGAAGTAGGGACGTCTGAGCCCAGGACAGCAAAAGAATTAGATACAGGAGTGACTATGGGAGAGGTAAACACAGAGGAGGCTGCAGAAGATGGGACCCCAGAAGTGGGGGGACGTTTTGAAACACGGGAATAAGAAACACGAGGTAGTCTCCCTTGGAGGTGGAGATGAGAAACTGCCATGGCATAAGGGAGACCTTCTGCCTCTTTGAGGTAACGGATTTCCTGCTCATTTAAGTAGACTTGGCAATGGCAAGAGTACGAAGGGTGAGCCTCATGACAATTAAGGCAAGAGGGAGGTCGATTGCAAGACGTATTAGAATGGTCATCGGCACCACAGACTGGGCATTCGGCTATAGATCTGCAATATTTCGCTGGATGGCCAAAACTGCCAGCAATTTCTACACTATTGCAGTGTAGGGATCACCTTTTGAACTTGTAACCGATGTCCTGCTACATAAACTGAGGATGGGAGTTCACGGCTGTCAAAAGTTAAATGAGCCACATTGCTAGGGTATCGTCTCCACCCGCGGGCAGGAAGAACATAAGTGTCTACCTTGTGGATTGGGAGATCTTGGAGCTCCAGCTGTTCAAGAATGTCATTGCCACATGTCTGGAAATTTTGTTGAACTATGGTATGGGGCAGAATGATGGCACCACTTCAAGAATTGAGGGAATGATGTTTTTCAATAGTGACAGGAACAGTATTGATATGGGAAAGAAGAGAAAGATCATGAGCTTGGGTAGCATTTTGTACAATGATGATGCGCGTACCGCTCTTAAGAGCATGAAAAGAAATATCTTTACCAACATGGCGTAGGAGTGCCTTGCCAATACTATGGTCGGAAAGATAGGCAATAGAGGAAGTCGGTCGTAAAGTGAAGAATTTAGTCCATTGTGCATTCTGAAACTGAGCATGGAAAGGGAGTGCAGGACGTGTCGATCTTTTCTGAGAAGAACGAGAAGATGGAGAAGTATCATCAGCAGGTAATTGTTGTTGGCGTTTAGGAGTGGGACCAGAGTTGGTCCGACGTGGAACAGGCCGGCGATTCGAAAATTGCCGCACCATAGAGGGAGAGGCCGGAAGCATAGTCAAAGGAGAGTGGAGGTCAGATAAATCGAAGGAGTCAGTCGAGACCTCAGTACCTGAAGCGGGTGAGGAAACAGCACCAGCAAGAGGTACAGAGGCATTAGGAGTGTCCAAAGAGTGGTCCAAAGATGAGGCAGGGTCAGAACAGGGTGTGGTATCAAGAAGGTACCCAGGGGTAGCAGGTTCATGGACTAGGGCTTCCATGGTTAGGTTACTTCTTTCTTTTTGTTTTTAAGAAAAAAAAAGAAAGAAAAGAAAAGAAAAATAAAAAAAAGAATAAAAAAAGGGGGCACTGAGGAGGGATAGTTCCTGGGAGGAATGAGAGGGCCAGAAATCTCCCTCTGTGCCCAAGAGGACCTCAGCACCGCAAGTAGCATAGATGCAGCATGGAACCCGTGCCATACCCTACAAATCATGCCAGTAAACCAGCAATCCTGGATAGCAACCTCACATCTGCCGAGCTACCTCGGTGGACAAAAGAGAGGGCGGCCGGATATCCACCACAAAGCATACCTCCTTTGGCCACCACCCCCGGAATCCGAAAGGCAGCCTCAAGAGATACACCCGTTGCCCGAAAGATACCCAAAGCCACTCCCCGGGAGACCGGAGAGGGATTGGGACTTCCCAAGGCGATCCAGATTCCACGAGAAACTACACCACCGCCAAGAACCTCAACGGAATGGGATTGACCCCAGTACCCTTTCGCCTACCCAGGAAGCTTGAAGACTAGCGTGCCTGTGGGAGGGGAAAAAAAGAAGGCCAAAAAGAGGAAGGGTAATAGGGAGGGGTGGGGAGGAGGAGGAGGAGGAGGAACAGAAAAAGGGAGGATGAGATAAGGGAGGGGGGATTCGAAGGTAATTAGGTTCGGTCTGAGGAAGGAGACCAACAGGTCTAATTCCTCAGACCAAGAGCCTCTTCACCACGCCAAGGAGCCCCCCTTGAAGAGGTATAATTCGTAAGCGAATCTATTCCTACCTCATCTCCCACAACATACTCAACCCCTGTCAGTTTGGGTTCAGGCCTAATAAAAATACGAATGATGCTATTATACGCATGCTTACACAAATATACACTGCACTCAAGAAAAAAGGAGTCCCACTAGGGATCTTCATTGATTTACATAAAACTTTTGATACAGTTGACCATGACTTGCTCCACATAAAATTGTCACACTATGGTATAAGAGGGCACTCCCTCAACTACCTCAAGTCATACCTCAGCAACAGAAGCCAATATGTGTATGCAAATGGAGCAAACTCTTCCACACAGCCAATTAAAGTTGGTGTCCCACAGGGAAGTGTCCTTGGCCCTCTTCTCTTTCTCATTTACATAAACAACCTACCAAATGCATCGCAACTACTCAAACCAACACTATTTGCAGATGACACTACATACGTCTTCTCTCATCCAAGCCCAGTCACGCTAGCCAATACTGTTAATACCGAATTACAGAAAATATCTACCTGGATGATGACTAACAAACTTACTCTAAACATTGACAAAACCTACTTCATTCAGTTTGGAAACAGAGCTACAGATGTCCCTCTTAACATAATGATAAATGGATCACCTGTCACAAAGCTCACAGAGGGAAAATTCTTAGGAATCCACCTTGATAATAGACTCAAATTTTAAACACATGTACAACAAATTTCCAAGAAAATTTCCAAGACCGTAGGCATACTAGCGAAGATATGGTACTATGTTCCACAGTCAGCCCTCCTGGCTCTATATCGCTCACTCATTTACCCCTATCTCACCTATGGAATTTGTGCATGGGGATCAATAACAATAAACCATCGCAGACCATTAATTACCTAACAAAAGGCTGCAGCCAGAATGATGATAAATTCCCACTACAAGCAGCACAGTCCACCAATATTTAAAACTCTAAACCTACTCACCATACAAAAATCTATACTTATTATTGTACCTACTACATACATAGAACACTAAATTCGGATATGAACCCTCCCCTCAAACATCTCCTTACCAACCTCAACAGAACACATGACCATAACACAAGGCACAGATCACTCTTTGATGTTCCTCGTGTCCATCTCACACTATGCAAAAACTCAATACACATAAAAGGCCCAAAAATCAGGAATTCATTACCTGTGACCATAAAAGAAACACTGTTTATAAATTCAAGTCTCTTCTTAAAAATCACTTACTCACCCACTACTATATAAATACTGCATAACTGTTTCTCATAAATTATAACCTGTGACCCTATCAAACTCTGTTTTTTTAATTACATTACCTAATAGAATACTCCATTATCTTGAATGCACAGTAACTCACCAAATGACCACATGATCTATCTTTGAAATACTCATTTGTGCTTACTTGGAGTTTACCTGGAGAGAATTCCGGGGGTCAACGCCCCCGCGGCCCGGTCTGTGACCAGGCCTCCTGGTGGATCAGAGCCTGATCAACCAGGCTGTTGCTGCTGGCTGCACACAAACCAACGTACGAGCCACAGCCCGGCAGATCCGGAACTGACTTTAGATGCTTGTCCAGTGCCAGCTTGAAGACTGCCAGGGGTCTGTTGGTAATCCCCCTTATGTGTGCTGGGAGGCCGTTGAACAGTCTTGGGCCCCTGACACTTATTGTATGGTCTCTTAACGTGCTAGTGACACCCCTGCTTTTCATTGGGGGTATGGTGCATCGTCTGCCAAGTCTTTTGCTTTCGTAGTGAGTGATTTTCGTGTGCAAGTTCGGTACTAGTCCCTCTAGGATTTTCCAGGTGTATATAATCATGTATCTCTCCCTCCTGCGTTCCAGGGAATACAGGTTTAGGAACCTCAAGCACTCCCAATAATTGAGGTGTTTTATCTCCGTTATGCGCGCCGTGAAAGTTCTCTGTACATTTTCTAGGTCGGCAATTTCACCTGCCTTGAAAGGTGCTGTTAGTGGGCAGCAATATTCCAGCCTAGATAGAACAAGTGACCTGAAGAGTGTCATCATGGGCTTGGCCTCCCTAGTTTTGAAGGTTCTCATTATCCATCCTGTCATTTTTCTAGCAGATGCGATTGATACAATGTTATGGTCCTTGAAGGTGAGATCCTCCGACATGATCACTCCCAGGTCTTTGACGTTGGTGTTTCGCTCTATTTTGTGGCCAGAATTTGTTTTGTACTCTGATGAAGATTTAATTTCCTCATGTTTACCATATCTGAGTAATTGAAATTTCTCATCGTTGAACTTCATATTGTTTTCTGCAGCCCACTGAAAGATTTGGTTGATGTCCGCCTGGAGCCTTGCAGTGTCTGCAATGGAAGACACTGTCATGCAGATTCGGGTGTCATTTGCAAAGGAAGACACGGTGCTGTGGCTGACATCCTTGTCTATGTCGGATATGAGGATGAGGAACAAAATGGGAGCTAGTACTGTGCCTTGTGGAACAGAGCTTTTCACCGTAGCTGCCTCGGACTTTACTCTGTTGACGACTACTCTCTGTGTTCTGTTAGTGAGGAAATTATAGATCCATCGACCGACTTTTCCTGTTATTCCTTTAGCACGCATTTTGTGCGCTATTACGCCATGGTCACACTTGTCGAAGGCTTTTGCAAAGTCTGTATATATTACATCTGCATTCTTTTTGTCTTCTAGTGCATTTAGGACCTTGTCGTAGTGATCCAATAGTTGAGACAGACAGGAGTGACCTGTTCTAAACCCATGTTGCCCTGGGTTGTGTAACTGATGGGTTTCTAGATGGGTGGTGATCTTGCTTCTTAGGACCCTTTCAAAGATTTTTATGATATGGGATGTTAGTGCTATTGGTCTGTAGTTCTTTGCTGTTGCTTTACTGCCCCCTTTGTGGAGTGGGGCTATGTCTGTTGTTTTTAGTAACTGTGGGACGACCCCCGTGTCCATGCTCCCTCTCCATAGGATGGAAAAGGCTCGTGATAGAGGCTTCTTGCAGTTCTTGATGAACACAGAGTTCCATGAGTCTGGCCCTGGGGCAGAGTGCATGGGCATGTCATTTATCGCCTGTTCGAAGTCATTTGGCGTCAGGATAACATCGGATAGGCTTGTGTTAATCAAATTTTGTGGCTCTCTCATAAAAAAATCATTTTGATCTTCGACTCTCAGTCTGGTTAGCGGCTCGCTAAAAACTGAGTCATACTGGGACTTGAGTAGCTCACTCATTTCCTTGCTGTCATCTGTGTAGGACCCATCTTGTTTAAGTAGGGGCCCAATACTGGACGTTGTTCTCGATTCTGATTTGGCATAGGAGAAGAAATACTTTGGGTTTCTTTCGATTTCATTTATGGCTTTTAGTTCTTCCCGCGATTCCTGACTCCTAAAGGATTCTTTTAGCTTAAGTTCGATGCTTGCTATTTCTCTGACCAGTGTCTCCCTACGCATTTCAGATATATTGACCTCTTTTAGCCGCTCTGTTATTCTTTTCCGTCGCCTGTAAAGGGAGCGCCTGTCTCTTTCTGTTTTACATCTACTCCTCCTTTTTCTTAGAGGAATAAGCCTTGTGCATACATCGAGTGCCACCGAGTTAATCTGTTCTAGGCATAAGTTGGGGTCTGTGTTGCTTAGTATATCTTCCCAGCTTATATCGGTTAGGACTTGGTTTACTTGGTCCCACTTTATGTTTTTGTTATTGAAGTTGAATTTGGTGAATGCTCCCTCGTGACTAATCTCATTATGTCGGTCTGGGGCTCTGCGCATACATGACAACCTCAATTATGTTGTGATCTGAGTATATTGTTTTTGATATGGTGACATTTCTTATCAGATCATCATTGTTAGTGAAGATGAGGTCTAGTGTATTCTCCAGTCTAGTAGGCTCTATTATTTGCTGGTTTAAATTGAATTTTGTGCAGAGATTTAAAAGCTCGCGTGAGTGTGAGTTTTCATCAGAGCTGCCTCCTGGTGTTATTACTGCAACAATATTATTTGCTATATTCCTCCATTTTAGGTGCCTTAAGTTGAAATCCCCCAGGAGCAAGATGTTGGGTGTAGGAGCTGGAAGGTTTGTTTACTGTCATTTTTACCACTGAATATATCATTGCTTAGTTAATCTTAAGTTAATTTTAAGCCTGTTCATGTAACCATTGTACCTGTTAAGGTGATAGGTGTTAAAGAAAGCACTAACCCAGAAGTGCCATCCTCTGGAGAGGCATTGGATTCGCCTGACCTTCCTCATATTATAACAAATTTCCAGAAAAAAATTGAGCATCTTGAACAGATCCTGACAAGTTTAATAAATATATGTAATCAGGATGATGCTCTTGAGTATGGTGATGATGTCAAAAGTGCAGCAATCTCCGTTCAGCTTCCAGCAATTTGTGAGAAAGAAGCCCATGACTCTTGCCTTCAAAACTTGCCTTTTAACTGGCTGTCAAGATGCCGAAAAATGCTTAAAAATAAAGGTCCTGAAGCATAATAGTTTTACCATCTTATGAGCAAGAGATTGTAATAACTCACTACAATGGATACATTACAAATCTTTTCATGGAACATTGCTTCCATCAGAAAGCGGTTGCCTGACTTACATCATATTAGTGCAACCAAGAATATTGATGTCATCTGTTTGCAGGAATGTAGATTGAAAGATGGAGCACCTCCACCAAACTTGCCTGGATATGCAGCTTATAACCTAAGGTCAACCAACTGTTGTGTGATGTATGTCAGAAAGAGCTTGCCACATTCACTCCTTTCCTTGCAGAGTCGAGTTAACATGCAGTATCATGGTGTCAAAGTATATGCAGGCGATTTTTCCATAAACATTTTTAATCTCTATGCCCCAGCGAACCAGCTTCGACCTGATGCTTTACCAGATCGCATCATTAGTGAACCTACCATCATTCTTGGAGATTTTAATGCCAGACATAACAATATTGGTGGGTCTATAACAAACACCAATGGAACTAAACTAGTGAAATTCCTAAATGAGCATGATAATGTTCGAATTGTGGGCACTACTGAGCCTACTCACATATATTTACCTGGAGTTTACCTGGAGAGAGTTCTGGGGGTCAACGCCCCCGCGGCCCGGTCTGTGACCAGGCCTCCTGGTGGATTAGAGCCTGATCAACCAGGCTGTTGCTGCTGGCTGCATGCAAAACAATGTACGAGCCACAGCCCGGCTGGTCAGGAACCGACTTTAGGTGCTTGTCCAGTGCCAGCTTGAAGACTGCCAGAGGTCTGTTGGTAATCCCCCTTATGTATGCTGGGAGGCAGTTGAACAGTCTCGGGCCCCTGACACTTATTGTATGGTCTCTTAACGTGCTAGTGACACCCCTGCTCTTCATTGGGGGGATGTTGCATCGTCTGCCAAGTCTTTTGCTTTCGTAGTGAGTGATTTTCGTGTGCAAGTTAGGTACTAGTCCCTCTAGGATTTTCCAGGTGTATATAATCATGTATCTCTCCCGCCTGCATTCCAGGGAATACAGGTTCAGGAACCTCAAGCGCTCCCAGTAATTGAGGTGTTTTATCTCCGTTGTGCGCACCGTGAAGGTTCTCTGTACATTTTCTAGGTCAGCAATTTCACCTGCCTTGAAAGGTGCTGTTAGTGTGCAGCAATATTCCAGCCTAGATAGAACAAGTGACCTGAAGAGTTTCATCATGGGCTTGGCCTCCCTAGTTTTGAAGGTTCTCATTATCCATCCTGTCATTTTTCTAGCAGATGCGATTGATACAATGTTATGGTCCTTGAAGGTGAGATCCTCCGGCATGATCACTCCCAGGTCTTTGACGTTGGTGTTTCGCTCTATTTTGTGGCCAGAATTTGTTTTGTACTCTGATGAAGATTTAATTTCCTCGTGTTTACCATATCTGATTAATTGAAATTTCTCATCGTTGAACTTCATATTGTTTTCTGCAGCCCACTGAAAGATTCGGTTGATGTCTGCCTGGAGCCTTGCAGTGTCTGCAATGGAAGACACTGTCATGCAGATTCGGGTGTCATCTGCAAAGGAAGACACGGTGCTGTAGCTGACATCCTTGTCTATGTCGGATATGAGGATGAGGAACAAGATGGGAGCGAGTACTGTGCCTTGTGGAACAGAGCTTTTCACCGTAGCTGCCTCGGACTTTACTCTGTTGACGACTGCTCTCTGTGTTCTGTTAGTGAGGAAATTATAGATCCATCGACCGACTTTTCCTGTTATTCCTTTAGCACGCATTTTGTGCGCTATTACGCCATGGTCACACTCGTCGAAGGCTTTTGCAAAGTCTGTATATATTACATCTGCATTCTTTTTATCTTCTAGTGCATTTAGGACCTTGTCGTAGTGATCCAATAGTTGAGACAGACAGGAGCGACCAGTTCTAAACCCATGTTGCCCTGGGTTGTGTAACTGATGGGTTTCTAGATGGGTGGTGATCTTGCTTCTTAGGACCCTTTCAAAGATTTTTATGATATGGGATGTTAGTGCTATCGGTCTGTAGTTCTTTGCTGTTGCTTTACTGCCCCCTTTGTGGAGTGGGGCTATGTCTGTTGTTTTTTAGTAACTGTGGGACGACCCCCGTATCCATGCTCCCTCTCCATAGGATGGAAAAGGCTCGTGATAGGGGCTTCTTGCAGTTCTTGATGAACACGGAGTTCCATGAGTCTGGCCCTGGGGCAGAGTGCATGGGCATGTCATTTATCGCCTGTTCAAAGTCATTTGGCATCAGGATAACATCGGATAGGCTTGTGTTAACCAAATTTTGTGGCTCTCTCATAAAAAATTCATTTTGATCTTCGCCTCTCAGTCTGGTTAGCGGCTTGCTAAAAACTGAGTCATATTGGGACTTGAGTAGCTCACTCATTTCCTTGCTGTCATCTGTGTAGGACCCATCTTGTTTAAGTAGGGGCCCAATACTGGATGTTGTTCTCGACTTTGATTTGGCATAGGAGAAGAAATACTTTGGGTTTCTTTCGATTTCATTTATGGCTTTTAGTTCTTCCCGCGATTCCTGACTCCTATAAGATTTCTTTAGCTTGAGTTCGATGCTTGCTATTTCTCTGACCAGTGTCTCCCTACGCATTTCAGATATATTGACCTCTTTTAGCCGCTCTGTTATTCTTTTCCGTCGCCTGTAAAGGGAGCGCCTGTCTCTTTCTATTTTACATCTACTCCTCCTTTTTCATAGAGGAATAAGCCTTGTGCATACATTGAGTGCCACCAAGTTAATCTGTTCTAGGCACACGTTGGGGTCTGTGTTGCTTAGTATATCTTCCCAGCTTATATCGGTTAGGACTTGGTTTACATGGTCCCACTTTATGTTTTTGTTATTGAAGTTGAATTTGGTGAATGCTCCCTCATGACTAATCTCATTATGTCGGTCTGGGGCTCCGCGCATACATGTCTGAACCTCAATTATGTTGTGGTCTGAGTATATTGTTTTTGATATGGTGACATTTCTTATCAGATCATCATTGTTAGTGAAGATGAGGTCTAGTGTTTTCTCCAGTCTAGTAGGCTCTATTATTTGCTGGTTTAAATTGAATTTTGTGCAGAGATTTAAAAGCTCGTGTGAGTGTGAGTTTTCATCAGAGCTGCCTCCTGGTGTTATTACTGCAACAATATTATTTGCTATATTCCTCCATTTTAGGTGCCTTAAGTTGAAATCCCCCAGGAGCAAGATGTTGGGTGCAGGAGCTGGAAGATTTTCCAGACAGTGGTCAATTTTTAACAGCTGTTCCTGGAATTGCTGGGATGTTGCATCCGGAGGCTTGTAGACTACCACAATGACTAGGTTTTGGTTCTCGACCTTTACTGCTAAAACTTCCACTACATCATTTGAGGCATTTAGCAGTTCTGTGCAAACAAGTGACTCTGCAATGTACAGGCCAACCCCCCGTGGGATCCATATTTCGTTGTCCAAGTGATCCTTAATGTGGGTCTCAGTGAAAGCCGCGAACATTGCCTTTGCCTCTGCAAGCAGTCCACGGATGAAAGGTATTTTGTTGTTTGTTGCTGGCTTTAGACCCTGTATATTTGCATACTAGATCTGTGTCTTGGATTTAATACATCATATACGATGCATGACTCTGTCATAGTTGATGATCTTCTATCTGATCACTTCCCAAGGCTAACAACTGTCAATCTTGATCACATCTCCAGCAATCAAGGAGCTAAATACAGAAGGAGGAATCTTATTCTCAAACCAGAACACAGAGACAACTTTATTAACCACTTGGATCAATGGTATAAGAATTACGAGCCCATTGGCACACAAAAATTTAATGATGACTTAATTACCACTATTGAGAGTGTTCTCACAGATCAAGTGGGCAGGAATAGGAAACAAAGACCCTCCACTATAAATAACAATAAAAACCAATGTAAAAACTATAATGATCCACAGCTGCACAATCTAACACGTGCAGCTAGGAGGATTGGTAAAGCATACCGTGAATGTAGAACTCCAGACCTGCTCAGAACGTTCCAAGCTGACCTAACAAATGCAAGGAATAGAAAGGAAGAACTTAGGCAACAGGAATGGGAACAGTTTGTTAGTGGATTAAATAGGTCCACCCCTTTGAGTTTGGCTTGGAAAGGTATAAATAAAATAACTAGGAAAAAGACTGGCAATGTTGCTCATCCCTTTCCTCTTGAAAAAGCAAATGGCCTCATAAATGACTGGTCCAAAACATCCAGGCATGAAAACCTTCCATCTCATATTAGAAAAAATTTAGAGAGTGCTTCTGAAGAAATGTTGAAACTGATTAATTTTATGAGCTAAAATATTGATGAGAGTGATTGCCTCTTTACCGAGTATGAATTAGATAATGCATTAACCAAAGGTCGATCAACTGCTCCTGGAGAGGATGGTATAACCTATGATATTCTCAGAACTCTAAGGCACGTGCCTGATAACCCTTTGTTGGCACTGTATAATCTCAGTTACATTGAGGGCGTTCTTCCTACTTCCTGGACCAATAGTCTCATTGTGCCTATCCCTAAGCCCCAACAGCCTAACACATTTAGGCCGATCTCCTTAACTAGTTGTCTTTGTAAAACTTTTGAAAGAATGATGCTTAACAGACTGTACTACAGAATCAGACACCAACTTTCCCCCTACCTCTATGGGTTCATGAAAGGTAAAAGTGTGCAGAACTGTATTTCCACCTTTCTCACTGCACACACCTCTACTAGTTTTACCACTTTTCTTGATCTAAAATCTGCATTTGATATTGCGAACAGAACCGTTATACTATATGAACTAGCCAAAATGAATATTGGTGGTAGCTTACTCTGCTGGATAATAGGATACCTGTCAAATAGAGTATCCTCTGTCCTTTACCAAGGCTTCAGAAGTGATTCTAAAGAAATGTCTTTAGGTACACCGCAGGGAGGAGTTCTTAGTCCCATGCTATTTAATATTCTGATTAATGCTATCCTAAATGCTCTACCTGCCTCACCTAAACATATAGCTATAAGCTATGCTGATATCATGATCCATACAACAGGGCATAAGAAGATGAATACCATTCTTAGTGAAGTTCAAGCAATTTGTAATCGACTAGGCCTCATAATATTTTCCTCTTAAACAAAGATACTAACAAGCAAACGACATCCCCCACCCATCAATTTGCAGGGTGAAATCATTAGCTACGTTAAAACTTACAGATATCTTGGTGTAGATGTACCCTTTAACAAATCCACTATACCACAACTAAACAAGAAATGCAAAGCTAGGCTAAATGCTCTCAAAGCTGTTGCTGGCTACAATCCCAACTATGGTGCTAATGTGAGAATCGTGAGAATGATGTGCATAGCCTATGTTAGGTCCTTAATTGATTATGCTGCTCCCATGTTGATATTAGCTAGAGAAAGTTCTCTCCGACCCTTGG